>NC_087349.1:64636905-64939936 GCF_030014295.1 Loxodonta africana | reverse complement strand
GGGATGAATTTTTCATCCCCACCCCCCCATCCACCCAATATGCTGAAATACTAACCTCTGGTACCTGTGGATGTGATCTTATTTGGAATAAGAACTCTTACAGATATAATTAAGGTAACATGAGGTTGTATTGGAGTAAGGAGGGTTCTAATCCAATATGACTGGTGCTTTTACAAAAGGAGAAGAGGCACAGGTAGAGAGACTCTGAGGGAAGCCGGCCATGTGAAGACAGAGGCGGAGATTGGAGTTATGCTGTCACGAGCCAAGGAAGGCTTGGGGCTACCAGAAACTGAAAGAGATAAGGGTCTTGCCTCTAAGGTTCTCCCTTAGAGCTTTTGAAAAGCTCTTGGCCCTGCCAACACCTTGAATTCAGACTTCTAGCCTCTAGAGTTATAAGAGAATAGATTTCAGTTGTTTAAAGACACCCAGCTTGTGGTACTTTGTCATAGCAGGGCTAAGAACAAAACTAATGCTGCCTGTTAAGGACTCTATCACTTCTGCTTTTATAACACTCCTCACCCTATGAAATCATCATGTTTATCTATTTCTTTCCTTGTATGCAGCCTGTCTTCTTCCTAGCCTATCAGGCACTTGAGAACATTGCAACTACTGCCAACAACGTTACTTCCTCTCTTGGAAGACACTAATACCCAAACTCGTTGCCATTGAGTCGATTCTGACTCATAGCGACCTTATGAGACAGAGTACAACTGCCCCATAGGGTTTGCAAGGCTGTAATCTTTACAGAAGCAAGCTGCCACATCTTTCTCCCATGGAGTGGCTGGTGCATTCGAAAACCATCAACCTTTTGGTTAGCAGCTTAGCACTTTAACCACTGTGCCACTAGGACTCCTTCAAAACTAATACACAGGGCTATAATAAAAAATAAAAAATAAAAAAAACGGAATTTTTATAAAGGCTTACTGTTAGTGAGAAAAACTGAAAAGTAATAGGGTAGTAAGTAATAAGGGATAAGAATTATAATAAAGATGCATGGTAGAATGAGACATATGAGAAGACTAAGATTTAGGGATCAGAGAACACTGCTGTTGTTGTTTTTGTGTGCCATTGAGTCAATTCTGACTCACAGCGACCCTAGCAGAACACTTCAGGGAACCTAGCAGAAGTGAATTCCAAACTGATGTCGGAAGGAGGAAGTAGGATATAACCTGTTGCCGTCAAGTGGATTTTGGCTCATAGCAACCCTATAGGACAGAATAGAACTGCCACATAGGGTTTCCAAGGAGCGCCTGGTGGATTCAAACTGCCAGTCTTTTGATTAGCAGCCGTAGCACTTAACTACAATGTCACCAACGTTTATATAGCCAGGCCAAAAATAGAGAATAGAGAGATTATGGACAAAAGTGTTTTTAGACAAAAGGAGAGGGGATGCAAAGGCCTACGGCAAGAGGTTCACAGAGAGTAGACCATTTCAAAGTAATTGATAGCCCACTGGATATCATTAACTATTCAATAGGGTTCACATTTTTTTTAGACAAGCATTCATTATATCTGGGAAGGTCAAGGTGGGCTTCAGGGATGAGTGTATGAAACCCTTGGACTCTAATAATCATGTTGTGTGTAGGTACGAATCTAAGGATATGGTTTACTGCATTCTTCAGTCTCAAAGTGGGTTGGTCCTTTCAAAAACAGGTATGAATCATTGCTATAGTGTCTCACAGAGAAGAACAAAGAAATTGGAAAGCAGATGCATATTGTATAATTTATGGATGATTTGTACTATAAACTTATGCTTTAAATGATAAAACCAATGTGAGCATCCATTCATATTCCTTTATAAAGAGGTCTCTGGATGTTGACAGTAATGTTCTATGGATTTTACTCTTGGAAGCACCAAGAATCTCGTTCCTGGGGCTAAGTATTTATCCTCCTTTATTCCAACAAGAACTGAGAATGACTCTCCCTTAGAAAACATGTCACAGCCTGAAATAACTGGGCCACCCTTATCTATTGTACTCCATGCACCCTCAGAACACAAGTTGACACATAGCAACACTTAAACCAGCACCCCTAAATTCTACCTCACCCCCTCACCTTTACTCTTGACTTTAGAAACTTTAGCTCCTTCAAGTAGCTTCAATCATCTTATGATTCTAGAACCAAGTGTGGAAATACTTCATGCCCTGTGAACCTTAGGGGAAAAAAGACAGGGTAAGTTGGAAATAAGAGAGGAAGAGAAATAATGGGACCTCCCAACCCCTTTATGGACTTACCAGTGATTAATCTTTCCAAATAGACTGGAGAATAGTAAAAGATAAGTTCTCAATAGGGAGTAGCAAATCGTATGCTCAGTTAGATTCTGACTTCAGAGAAATACACGCCTCTCCCCTAAGAGATGGGGATCAGAAGCCAAGGAGTATCTTCTTTTGGATTTGGATAGTCATCCTCTTCCCTCCCCTCTTTTCCTCCTCTCTTTACATAGTAAATTATCCTGTGAATATTGGGGGTGGGGATGGGGACACATTTAGTTAGATTAAGTGTTTGGGTCACAACAGAAGTCAACTATACAACATATAGTCTCTATCTTTGCAGCACATCCCACGTTGCTCTATCTCGTGGGTTGACTTGGGCAAAGATCGTTCTTGGCTTTGAAACAAATGAATAGGCTGGGAAGGGAAGGAGGATAAGATTGGCTGAGAAAAGAGAGAAAGGAGTACAGAGGACAAACATCTAATAGAATTTCTGTGTGGGAAAGTCTACCTGTGCTCTTTGATAGGACGACTGGGTCAGAGGAAGAGGGGAAGTAATATTTTGTCTATTCAACCCACCCTTCATTCTTGCCTCCTTATGCCTACTTTATATGAATTTGCTGTGAAGACAGAGGTGATAGTGTCTTTAACAACCGGTATAGCATAGCCTCAATCAGCCACAAGTTAACAGGACACCATTTGTGAGCAGGATCCTGGAGATCTCTGTTGTGGCAGGCAGTAACTCCTTAGTTGCTGGACCATGCTAAACTACGGGAGTTCCAGGAGAGGGTAATGGTTCTTGTTGTGGGGGAGCTTTTTGGAGGGGCTTGAAGAAGTAGCTATTTACCAGCCAGTATGGAGAAGTATGGAAACCCTGGTGGCGTAGTGGTTAAGTGCTATGGCTGCTAACCAAAGAGTCGGCAGTTCAAATCCGCCAGGCGCTCCTTGGAAACTCTGTGGGGCAGTTCTACTCCGTCCTATAGGGTCGCTATGAGTTGGAATCGACTTGACAGCACTGGGTTATGGAGAAGTATGTCTCTATTCTAACAATCAGTAAGTCTGGTGCTAACTGTTTTGACTATCAGCTCAAAGGTCTTAGTGATTGGCAGTAGGAGAGTGTGTGGGAGGAGGCTACTGTAGATAGCGGCGTTGGAGAAGGCCTCTCTGAAGAAGTAACATTTTAGCTAAGATCTTAATGACAAAGAAGAGAAATGGAAGGAGCAAAGAGAAACTGGAACAGATGAGAGGATGGGGAGAGCATTCCAGCCAAAAAAATCCAAAAACAAAAAAACCCAAACCTGGTGCTGCATAGAGTTTCCAAGGAGTGCCTGGTAGATTCAAACTGCTGACATTTTGGTTAGCAGCCACAGCTCTTAACCACTATACCACCAGGGTCTCCTGCCAAAGGATAGCAAAGGCAAAAAGGTGAGATGGAATAAGTGCAGCATGTTTATAGAATGTTACGAAAGTAATGTTTCTGGAAGATTATACTTAGTGAATGATAAGAAATTAGGTCAGATGAGTAGGCACCAGCCAGATCATATGGGACCTTTTAAGTCAGGATAAGAAAGAAAAATGAGAAGCCATGAGAGGGAGAAATTTGAGCAGGGAAATGATATGATCTGATTTACATTTTTAAAAGATTACTCTAGCTGTGGCGAGGAGAATGAATTGAGGAGTCAGAGGAGACAGCAGTGAAGAGGTTGCTCCAACCTAGAGACAATGGTGGCTTGGACCAGAGTGTTGGCAGTGGAAATAAAGAGAGGAGGATTGATACAAGATTTATTTGGAAGTTATGATACCTGTAAAAATATGTCCACACGTTCTCTGATATACCTCCCCTCCAGAGGTGGAACTTAACTTTCTTTTCCCTTAAGTGAGAGCTAGACTTGGTAGAAATTATGGTGATGTCACTTCCAAAGTTAAATTGTTAAGAGTCTGTAGCTTCCATTTTGAGGGCACACACTTTCTGTTTCTTGGATTGCTCACCCTGGGGGAAGCCAGCTACCTTATCATGCTACAGCTCTGTGGGGGGGTCATGTAGTGAGGAACTGAAGCCTGCTAACAACCATGTGAGAGTGCTTGGAAACTGATCTCATGTCTATACTTCCAGTCCAGTTGAGCCTTCAAATGAGACCACAGCTCTGGCCAATGGCTCAGCTACAAACTCATGAGAGAACTTGAACCAAAGGCACCCAGTTAAGCCAATTCCAGATTCCTGACACACAAAAAGTATGAGATAATAAATTTTTATTGTTTTAAGCAGCTTAATTTTGGCTTGATTTATTGCAATAGATAACAAATGCCAGAGGAGAGCTTATGGGACTGACTGATCTATTTGCTGCAAGAGAGTGTGGGGGTTTGTCTTGAGCAATTGGATGGTAAGTGGTGTCATTTCTTGAAGTGTGAAACTTGGAGAAAAGAACATGTTGGGGTGGAAGGATAAAGAGTTCTGCTTTGGATACATTTTGAGGAGCCTATTTTATTAGATATCCAGACTCCCTGAGTCGTGCAAATAGTTAAGGCATTTGGCTGCTAACTAAAAGGCTGGAGGTTCAAGTCCACTCAGAGGTGCCCCAGATGAAAGGCCTGGTGATATACTTCTGAAAAATCAGAAATGGAGTGCCGTTCTACTCTGACGCACACAAGGTTGCCATGAGTTGGAGTCAACTTGGCAACAACCGGTTTATTAGACAGCCAAGTGAGATTGTCAACTAGGTAGACAGTGAGTACAAGGTGAACATACGCCAGCAGCTAAATATCTAATAAGGAACCACTCTTTGTCAGGCTCTTTCCTATGTCCTGGGGTCATAATGAGGAATAAGACAAAGTCTCTGACATCACGGAGCTTCTATTCCTGCAAGCAGCAACAGACTATGGATGTATAAATAAATAAGATTATTTCTGAAAAAAATGAAGTAATGAAAAAATTGGATAATGTCAAAAAGTTGCTGGAGGTGGGGTATGCTACTTTAGCTCAAGTGATCAGCAATGATTTGTTGGGTGGTTAAATGCATGAATCAAGAACTACAGTGAGAGGCTTGAGCTGGGCGTATATATTTTGAAAATATCAGCGTATTGATGGCATTTAAATCCTCTGGAATCGATGAGGTACCTCAAGGGAGAATGTAGAAACAGAGATATCTCAGGACTAGTTGTAGGGTACTTCAGCATTTAGAGGTCAGTGACAGGAGGATCCTGCCAAGAAGACTGAGAAATTATGAGGGAAAAAAAAAGCAAAACAAAACTGTGTGAGAGTGGGACCACCGAATCCAAGAGAAGAAAGTGTTTGAAAAGATGTGAATGGTGATCTGTGTCCAATGTGGTTATGAGTTAAGTATGATTAAGGCAGAGAAGTAACTATTGGGTTTGATAACATGAATGTTATGGGTGGTGTTAATAAGAACGAATTCTTCAGTTGAGAAGAAAGAACACAAACCATATTAGAACAGGTTAAAGAGAGAATAGGAGACTGGAGATATTCCCCAAAGTTATTTGCTACACCAAGCAATCATTTTATTATGCTCCTAGTGAGTAAGGGGCTTGGGCACAGCTCAGCATATAGGTTCTTCTGTTCCACATAATGTCAATTGGGGTTTATCAGTGATGTTCAGGTGGTGGCTGAGCAAGTCAGGAGGGTTCAAGAAGACTTCACTCACGAATACTTCATGGTGGAGACGGCTGGATGGCTGGCTTTAGCTGACCACACCCCCTCTCCATGTGTCTCAAGGCCTTTCACATGGACTGTCCAGCGGGGTAGTCAGATTTATCACACAAAGGTTCCAGGTTTAATAGCAAGTGTTCTAAGTGGCAGGAAGTAGAGGCCACTGTCTTTTAAGGCTGTGTCTGAAAACTGTACCATTTGTTGTTATTAGGTGCCGTTGAGTCAATTTTTGACTCACATTGATGCCATGTGACAGAGTAGAATTGTCCATAAGGTTTTGTAGGCTGTAATCATTGCCAGAGCAGATCACTAGGTCTTTCTCCTGAGCAGCTGCCAGGTGGGTTCAAACCATCAACCTTTCAGTTCACACTGGAGTGCTTATCCATTGCACCACTATTATCTCCTATTAACTAAAGCATTAACAGAAACTGCACAGATTCAAGGAGAGGGGTCAGAGGCCTTGCCTCTCAATGGGAGGAGTATCAAGAAATTTGAAACCATTTTTAATCTGCTATGGGCACAATAAAATGGAACCAGGCACTGTTGACAAACCTTTGGAGGAGATTTAAAAAAACAAAAACGAAAACAGGAGGAACAAAGAGAAAGGAAAGAGTGATGCTAAATCATATTAGTATCTAACAGCAATATTCCAGGAGAGAGAAAGAGAAGAGGGTTGCAGGCGAGAGATGGTGTAATTGTGAGTCCAAAATCTTTAAGGAGGAAAGGAGGAAATGGACTGGGGACAAATGCAGGGGCTGACCTTTACAGAAGCAAGAAACACAAGAGAGATGGGCTTACAGAGGTACTGCCTCAGGTCTCTGCTTCAATGTCTCCTATCATTGAGTCCTTCCCTGACTTCCCTTTCTCAACTGGCATCTCCATCATTGCCTATCTCCCTCCCCTGATTTTTCTCCATAGCATTTTCCACTATATATGTAATGGAGATATATTTTACTTATTTATTATCTCTCTCCCCCTTCCCTTCCATTGGAATGTAAACGAGATGGGAATATTTGTCATGTCCTTCCAGCATCTAGAACAGTGCCTGGCACTGGGCAGGTGGTCAGTAAATGTGTGTGGAGGGAAGGAATATGGGAGTGATGTGCCTGAGTTTGGCTGTAAGGACAGGAATGGTGATGAGAGAACGAGATGCTTAAAATCCAGATGTTTGAAGGTGAGGGAAAGTGGTAGCTGGGTGGGAATGGAATTAGATTTCAGGGGTCCCAACCACATCTTTCCCTTCTTTGCCTCTTCTGGCTGTCACCCTGATCAAGTTACTGCACCTGCCTGGGTCACAAGGATTAAGACCTTGTTAGTACAAAGTGAGCGCTCACCAAAGCTTGGCTCCCCTTTCCCACGCCTCTCCATTTTCTCCAATTTGCTTGCTCTCCCCACCTTGCAGGGTCTAGGCGACTGTTCTCAAAGTCCTCTCTTTAAAATCCGGTGGAGCAGTACGAGGCACCTGACCCAGAGAGAGCAGCTCCGGACCCGGGCGCTGAACCCGAGCCCATGCCGTCGGTGCGCGCCTCCGGCCCTGCGAGCTTTGGACCTGGCGGGGCGGGGCCGGGAGGGGTGCGGCGGGACTGGTCAATCTCAGCGCGGCCAGTGCTGGGCTCTAGCTGTAGGCAGGCAGGCAGGCTCTCCAGGCTTGTCGGGGCATCCACGCGTCAGACCATCTGTCCGTTCAAGGCCATGGCGAAGCTGATATTACTCACCCTCCTGGGGCTGGGACTGGGACTCATCAGGGATTACCGGTCTACTTACCAGTAAGTTGGGTCGTGGGGAAGGCTGCAACCCCCTTACCCCCACCTCCACCCCACTGGCCCCAGGAGCCCCAGAAGGAAGGACCCCAGTTCTGAACAGAAAAATCTACAGGCAGGTTGGATGTATATCCTGCAGGGGTTGTGCAATTTTCATGTGCCACTTGAAAATTTAGCCTTGCCCACAGTCTGAGCAATGTGGTAAGGAGACCATGGTCACTGATGTGAGTAGCCAAGTTGTAGGCATGTCCAAATAACTTTTCCTGCAGAGCTGTGTGCTTTGGCTACAGATTCACTTTTTAGCCTGTCTTCAAAACAGATGAACCGACTGCCTGCTGCCCCTCTCCACCCCCCACACTTGTGTGAATCAGTAAAAGGAGCCCCAAACGTGGCTGTCTGGGCCTGGTGGAAACCTAAAGACTTGGAGATTCTCAATTTGAGGCCATGCTGAGAGACAACAAGGGAGCGTGTGGACCCTGGCAGATGCGAGCCAACGTGCGCTGTGTTGGGCCCTCTGCTCCAGGGGGTGCGGTGGAAAGAACACTGGACTTGACATTTGATGCCCTGGGTTCTGGCTTCTGCCTCTTCCAGTGTGGGATGTTGGGCCAACGACTTTCTATCTTTAAAACTAGTTGTTAAGTTGCCCTCAAGTCAGCTCTGAGTCATTGCCACCTTATGCATAACTGATCTTAGCTGCTTCAGTAAACTGGAAAGAGTAATATACATGTATATATGAAGTAACCAACACATTGCCTAGTACCTAATAAGTATTCAGTAAATGTTAGTTCCCTGTTCCCCCTTAAAGTGCTCTATAAACTGTTTGGTGTTATACAAGATCAAAGAGCGTTTTAAGAATCTGTAGTTTTGCTGACTTTTTTACAGGGGTCAAAATCGAGAGATCATCCTATTCTCTAAGGCTTAGGCAATAGTATCTTTTTATTTACTCTGAAGTAAAACATTAATAGAAATTAAATTGAACATTTTTGTTTTTTTTTTAATTATATGATCCTGTGGATTGATTAAAAACTTACATTCAGAAGAGGTTTTTTAAAACGTTTGTTTTTTTTTTTTTCTATTCGTTAATTATTTTTGAAATCACAGAGTGTTAGAGAAATGTCAGGCAAGAAGCTGTTGGTGATTTTGGCTTTTAAATCATGTTAAAATTACAGTTTGTGAATTTTCATTAGTCATTTGCTGCCAAAGGGTTTTTTTTTTTTTTTTTTGCCACAGATTATTAAAACACTTTTTTTCCCCCTCATATTAACCTGGAATAGAAGGAAATAAGATATTGTAATCATCCAGCACCTGATCTAGACTTTTTCAGCCTCAGTTCTCCACTTCCACCTACACGTGGATTTGTTCTGCTCACACTCTCCCAGTTGCCCCACACCAAGATGGCTTCCAAAGGATAACAGGTCTGCCAGGAAGGAGGGAGGGTCAAGCTTTCTGCTTTACTGTTCCTTACTTTACTTTAAGAATGGAGACGACAGGCATCTTTTATAGGTTTTTGTGTAAAAGTATGGTTTTACCATCCCTACCCTAAAAAGTTTCTCTTTCAACATGAGGTCTTAAGTGCCGTTTTATTGAAAATTGGTGTTTTCCCAAGTTCTTTCAACTGTGTGTCATGAGATGTGCTCCATAAAAGGAGGGTTCCTTGGACAGAAGTTCGGGAAATGTTTTTTATTAATACCTTTCTCTTAGAGATTGGCAGTGTGCTCTGGGATATTAAAGGCCTTCCGTAAAGAAAACAATTTTGCTTTAAGTCAACATTTTGCTGAATTATTTGCCCACAACCTTCACTCCCTTTTTTAGTACCAGCTGTGAACGTCCTACAGAACTCTGGGACACACTTTGAAAAGGGCTATTCTGTACCACTAAATTGCAACAAGACTTAGATTTTAACCCCCAAAATTGGATCTTGGCTTTGGACTGAGTAGGAATCTATATATAAAAATAAAGAGAATTGTCAAGGGCAGTTGGTTTCTGGGCCCCAAGCTAATTCTGATCCACTTTTTCTGAGAGGGAGCAAAGCACGCTGTGGCCCATAGCTAAACTCATTATTTCAACGTGAAGTTAGAGGGACCAGTGTTGTCTTAGTTCCCTGGTAGCAGCCCTCCTTCTTTTGGTGGCATTCCTCATGGTTGGATGTGGCAAACAGGGTGTCTACAGGAAATACTTTGACACCAGGGATACTAGAGTGGGAAAACCTGGAGTCTGATTTGTAATTAAGAATGTACTATTTTATTTTCCGGGGTTTGGGAGCACCTGGATCCAGTGAGCATGAAGGGGGCTTGGTCCTCTAGCTTCTGGCTATAATCAGATGACTGAGAAGAAAAAAGAAAAGTGGTAGTGGGACTTGCTTGCTTTTAGAATGGAAAAGAGGGTTAGGTAAGTCACAGCAGGAATAGGAGCAACGTAGGGATGAGAGTGGTAAAGTGGAGTCCCAACCAAAACAAGAGAAACCCTCAATGAAATAGAGTGACACAATAGCTTCAACAATGGACTCAAACACACCAATAATCATGAAGATGGCACAAGACCAGGCAATGTTTCATTCTGTCATACGTAAGGTTGCCATGAGTTGGAACCAACTTGATAGCAACTAACAATAACAACAGGGATGAGAGGATGGTGGTCATAGGAATAGAGGATGGAGTAAGTCCTCCTGGGATAATACAGACAAAGCAAGGTGGGAAAATTTCACTGACTGTCCAAAAGGCACCAAAGCCTTGCTACTCAAAGGAGTCTATGGACCAGCTGCATCAGCATCCTGGAGCTTGCTGGACATGCAGGCTCTCAGACCCCACACCACCCCACTGAATTTGAATCTCCTTATTAACAATCTCCGCAAGGGACTTTCATAAACTTCTCTAAAGGACATTCAAATCTCTCTATTACCCATGTTGGAACCAGATCAAAGTCAAGAGATCCTGGAAGATCAGTAAGCTACCTTTACCCTCATTTTAGAGCTAAGGTACTGGAGTCCTGGAGATCAGGGACCTGCCCAAGGGAAAGAAGGGAAGTCCTGAGGCCTGCCATCGAAGGAAAACTGGATCCTCAGAGTGGAAACCAACTTTTTTTTTTTTCCAGGAATGGAGCATATGGTGTGCAGATGGCCCGAACGTCAACTTTGCATTCATACTTTGGTTCCAGTCCCAGCTTAGCCACTTTATAACTTCGTGACCTTGGAGAACCACTTACTTTTAACTTTGTCATCCGTAATACAGGGAAAATAATACCTTAGGAAGGTGTTCGAAGATTAAAGGAAGGTGTTACAGTACCTGAAATGTAGTAACAATGATTATCCTGTTGAGATGTGACTTGTGTGGGCCACATATTTGAACTCAAAGCAACTGGGTGCTAACTTAATGCTTTTTTATGTACCTTAGACTCCCTCTTTCAGGTTAGAGATCATCTTCAAGAGCAAAAAGTGTGAATTAGAATAATTATAATGGGGCTGAAAAGTTCTGCTTTTCTCTGTCCTCTGTGAGCCCATCACATTTATGAACCTTTCAAGTCAGGCAGCACGCCTATTAATCCAGTGTGGTTTTGAGGCTACGAAAAAACAATTTGGCTATCTTTGGCATTTTTCATAAATCTTGGCCTACTCAGCAATTTCGTGTCTTTGAATCTCTTCTTCCGTACCACTCTTCACATTGTCCTTGGTCATGACCCTCACCCTGACTTACATCTTGCACCTGTCTTTTGAGTTCTTTGGGGCACTCCATGAATATTCCCTATGCCTTTTCTAGACCAGTATTTTCAAAATGGAAGGTCACAAATTCAATTTAGTAGGTTATGACCAACATTTTAAAATAAATGAAATATCGTTGAATAGAAAAGGTTAGAATGTATCACACGTATTAGGGTGAGGATTGTTTTATGAATCTTGTTTCAGATGCATGTGTGTGTGCATGTATGTGTATACTGTGTGTCAATACTGTGTGTTTGTACCATATAAAATGCTTTTCCTAATGTGAGTCTCAGTCTCAAAAGTTTGCAAATCACTGCCCTATTGCTTCTTTCCTTTATTTTGATATTTTGTGACTGTAATGCCAGATTTCTATTTTTGAAATACCTTTTAGTGTCTCTGGTCATGGGTTGAGTCCCAACTTTCCTTTCAAGCCTGCTCTCTAAATTCATGTCTATCATTCAGCAAACTCCGACCTTGTTGTAGACTAAGCTTTACTCAGGTCTTCATCTCTCAGCATCTCCAGCACTCAGTTTGCTGCTCCTTGTGCCTCAAGATGAACTGTGGTGCTTTTAAAAGTGGATTATTGGACCCATACCTAACGTCTTAAGTCAGGTGCTCTTATAGGGTGGAGTTGATAGCCATGGCATGATACATAGTGGGAACACACTGTATTTTTTCTGAATGAATGAAAAACCAAATTGCCTCCAAATTCCTATCACTTTGTACCATATTGGTAAGAATTTTATCTAGAGTATCAGTTCACTTCTATGCATTCTCCTTCTGTGAAATTTAAATTCTCAGTAAGGCAAGTTAAGCATTTATATATCTGTTAATTTATATTATTTGGTTAATTCATATTAACCAAATAATATTTCTAGGGATTCTTGGATAATTGTCACTGCTCACAGTAACTATATTATTTATTCTCAATAAATGTTTATTGTTTAAACCTCTTCACTGCTAACTTTGTAGTCTGTATCTTTTTTTTTTTTTTTGTATCTTTCAAATGCCTCATCAGTAAATTTGCTGTGGTCAGTGGCCTGCTGGGTACTTACTTCTCACATCTGTTCTTTTTTCCTTTGTCCTTTGCTCAAATGTTCGCCATGATGTTTATATGCTCAGATTTAATAAGTTGTGTTGTACGTGTGTGTGTGAAATGCTTTGTATATGCTGGCTTTGGGTATGATTGTCTGAAGTTATAAACTCTTTGGGCACACCTGCATTATTCAAATGACACGCTGAGGCCAGGCTGTGGAGCCAGACTGGCCAGATGGGCAAGAGGCCCATCTGTCAGCAGGCCTAAAACATCAGTGGAAGAAATTGGGACCATGTTGTTATTGAACCCAGATTTCCACATAGGACTCCTTATATACTGTTGAAATTGTTTCTGCTCCTGCTAAAGTGTACAGAGGAAAGGATACTACATATCTCTTTTGTGTATCTGTACACCCCCACTAAATAAATATTAAATGTTGTGCCCCTCACGTGTCTTGCTCTGGCCTTGTGTGATAGAATTGTCCAGGTTTCAGGAACCACTAACTCTGGGGTTGAAACCTAGGCAAAGTAAAGAACTTTATAGGTTGCTTACCTTTGAAACTTAATTCTGTTTTCTGCATAGTTTTATATGTATTTTATTCCTCCCCCGCCCTTACAGAAAACGACTTAATGCGGCCCGAGAAGTGACACCAGTGGAGCTTCCTAACTGCCGTTTGATTAAAGGAATAGGTGAGTATGTGAGAGGAGCGAATACCTCATTTGTACTTGTCGTATTATCTTGCTACTTAGTTGATCAATACACCTGCTTAATTTTGTTCAAAAATAAAACTTTGAACCGGAAGAGTATTATTAACTCAATAACTAGTAGCTGTTGAGTTGACTCTGACTCATGGCAACCCAGTGTGTGTCAGGGTAGGACTGTGCTCCACAGGATTTTCAATGACTGATTTTTCAGATATAGATCACCAAGACGTTCTTTCGAGCCATCTCCGGGTGAACTTGAACTTCCAACTTTTTGGCTAACAGCAAGCTCGTTAACCATCTGTACCCCCTGTACCCCCAGGGATTCCATTAACTCAGTAGGCAACTAAAAACTAAGGCATTTGATTTTGACTTCGTCAACATATTGCCAAAATGTTGACAATTTTTTGTTTATCTATTTTTCTTTTTGTTTGGTCAGTTTTGTAAGTACAATGTTCAGAACAATATTTATAGTAATATAACCAGAGGAGTTGGAAGAGAGATGAAAGGAAGAAAGACGAGGGGAATAAAGCAACGAGTAAAGGATATATTTTTTAAAAAGCAGTCATACATCTTTACAATTATCACGAGGCTTCTCCTCACTCATCTCGCTTTTAGTATTGGGGAGGAAAAATTTTCCCAGAATTCCTCAGCAGACTTCCTCCCCTATCTCATTAGTGAGAGCTGAGCAACAGCTCATGCCCTAGCTGTAAAGGAAGCCAGGAAAGTAATTATCTGGCCTCTGTTGTGGGAGGCTGGCTCTGTCAGCAAGAATAAAAGGGCAGGGGAATATCTGTTGGAGGACAACAAACAGCATCTGTCACAGGGCTCAAATCTCCATCTGATCTCAACTAACCAGCTTCGTAACTTGAGGACAGCTTGTTTGTGATCCGTGGGTTTTTTGTTTTTTTTATTTGTTTATTGTTTTAGTATTGTTTATCTCAATTGACAAAGGTTGAGAGAATACTATATAGGCTGGAGCAGAAGACATGTTCAGCTAGCATCATTAAACCTGGCCAGATATGGTGTAATTTTTTTTTAGAAACAAATATTACATTTGATCTCATTGGGTATTCTATAAAGAAACATCTCCACCAAGAGTATAAACACAAAATCACACATGTCATTTGTCTCCAGATTATTTGAAATTTTTAAAATGTGCATATGCTTAAAGTATAACTGGAAGATAGTGAATTTTACCTATATTTATAATTAATAGTAAATTTATATTCTTGGTTGTTTGAAATATGTCCCTGTTTTAACTTAAGCATTTGACACTTGCTTATATTTCCAACATAACTTTCAAATGTTTTAATTGATTTGGAACTATTAAGTATCAATGCATATTTGTAGTTTACTCTGTATCTTTAAAAAAAACCAGCAAGCTCTTTTCAAATAATCATAATTTTTTGTGTGTTATATGAATTTCCATAAGTTTACATGAGGTTTCAAACTCTGAGAAAAGAAGTTCTAGTCCATCAATTTAAAACATGTTTATTAAGGTATGGATTTAATTATACTTATTTTTTATTATACTCATATCTTTTACTTTTCATTTAATCACATTAATCAGTGAATTAAGAAATTGAAAGAATGAATTATTCTGAACATATCAAAGAAGAGCTAAATACGTCACCCCATTTTCCAGTCAGGAGTGATGAAGAAATGGACCACTGATGCTTTCTGCAATAGGCTGAAACAATCCGTTCTGTCTGTTCTCTTTCCCGGCAGACACTGGTTCTGAAGACTTGGAGATACTCCCTAATGGACTGACTTTCATTAGCACCGTGGGTATTTTCTTTCACTTATTGTGCTCTAGAACATTTTATAGGACTGACAGCTTAAGTCTTTCCTTTAAAACCCATTGCTGTCCAGTTGATTCTGACTCATGGCAACCCCACGTGCTACAGAATAGAACTGTGCCATAGGGTTTTCTTGGCTGTAATCTTTACAGAAGCAGATCACCGGGCCTTTCCTTCTGCAGTGCCATTGAGTGGGCTCGAACCGGTAACCTTTAGGTTGAATGTAAACCATTTACGCCTTCCAGAGACAGGCACTTTTAAGTAAAGTGAGAAGAGTCACATGTCTCAAAAACAAACTGTACAGGCATTTACCACTAGTGTAATAATTATGATGGTGTGTATTCTGTGCATATTTGTATTCTGAGTGTACATTGAGCCCTTATCTTACCTTATCTTCCCATGTAGCAATTTATTAAGAGCGGCTTCCCATTCAAGTGTTTACACCTTAAAGCACTTAACTAGCATACTCAATATTTGCTCAGTAGAGTATATGTTTGTGTATACCCTGTGACTACATAACATTTAGATATTTACTTTTTTTTTTTTTTTTTTTTGCAATTTTCAGAATAAACCATTTAATTTAAAATTGTTGATAGGTCTTTCCGTGATTTCCAAACCTTGAAGGGAGAATCCACCACGTTTGTTGAACAGCTCTTGTATACAAATCACTATGATTAGGTGAAACAGCTCAAAACAAAATAAGCCAACAATCTGGTCTAGAGATTTACAACATAGCAAACAGAGTTGATAGGATACAATGTACGAGTCATCCAGCCATTTAAAAGCCTTTGCTGCCTGTTATAATTTTCTCTTACAGAGCACTAGTCATCCTCTAAAGCAGTCCACTGCAAACCTTTTTTTAACTAACGAAATGCGTATTTCAAGCAAAATCTTATATGGAACCCTAACATATAAAACAAATAGCAGCTTTGTTGTACTGACTGTAAGCTAAGAAAGGAAAGTTACCAGGGTCTAGTGGATTTTCCTTAAACCTCTGTCATCTTCTTAAGGTACTACCAAGGAACCTGCCAGGGGACAGTTTGGAAACCAAACCAATGCTCTTTCTGTATTCCTTGCTTGTATTATTGCAGACCATTAGTGATTGCCCTTTTGGTCTGTTTTTCCATTGTTGCTCTTCTTCATGGTCTGGAAGCTGTGGTTTGGTGCAAATGTGGCTTTGCTTGGGGTGTTGGAAGAGCCTGTGCTGATGTATTGTGTGGGGGAGCCCAGGAACATGTGTCTTTCAGGGATCTCCATGGGCCTGTCTTGAAAGTCAGCCATGAGGCTTCCTGTGTGGTCCTGTGGCCTATCCTGTGGCCTCGAGCAGACGAGGTGAACCCATGTGCTATCTGGCAGCTCCAGCAGCATTTGAAGTATTTGTATGTACTGTTTACCCTCTTCCGTTTTCTATAAGGGATTACAATATCCTGGAGTAAAGAGCTTTGAACCCAACAAGCCTGGAAAAATCCTTCTGATGGACCTGAATAAGGAAGACCCAGCAGTGTTGGAATTGAAAATCACTGGCAATAACTTCAATTTGTCTTCATTTAACCCTCATGGGATCAGCACATTCACAGATAAAAGTAACAATATTTAATTTTTATTAAAAACAAAACCAAATTTAAAAAATTCTAATGAATGAGTATTTCTTCTTATCCAACCAAAGTGTAATCATGAATAGTGTTCTAACTCTAGGTTTCAAGCTTCCCTGTATGTTAATTAAATATAATATTATAACCACTTAAATGCTTGAAAATGTGAAAATATTTAAGATTTGTGAAGCACCTAATTTTCTTTTAGTAACATTCACCTTAGCCTTATAATTACTCTAGCAATAATATTCAGCCCTAATCTTTATGGGGGTTTTCCATTTTAAATAATTTTATAGACATTTAGAATAATTTTATAGATCTAGGCATTAATAAGAATAGATTTTTCTAACCTAAGGCATCTGCAACCTATAGATCCAAGGACAGAAAGTCACCATTGTCAGCTTCTTTCAGCCCCTCATCTTCAGTGCCTCCTTCTCTACTAGTTCCTCTGTTCTGTCTTCAAGCTGGTCCTTCACATTCTGGAACCCACCGCTTTTACTTTCTTCCCATGTCATCCTTTCTATTGGCTGCCATTTACTTGATTTGTGCATGAATTCTCAACCCCAGTTGCACACAGATTCACCTGGGAATTTATAAAAACCTGTTGCCAAAGCCCTAGCCCCAGAGATTCTGATTCAGTTGGTCTGTTCAGTTGATTAGAAGTGCGTTCGGTGGTCAAATGTAAGGTCAGGGCTGAGAACCACATCTATGCCCACAGCCTCCATTTGCTCATCAGCCATTCCTTCTTTCAGTCCTTTTCCCAGACTTTTCCCCATTGTGAATGGCTAAAATTGCTGCCTTGAAAGTCATTAGTGGTATCCTTATAAATAAACCTTCTCTGTTTCTTCCCTCTTCCTTTTGTCTTTCTGTCTCCTTTCCTTCCTCTCTTACTCCTTTTTTGCTGCCTTCCTTCCTTCCATTCATTTCTACCTCATTTTAAGCTGTTGAGCATTTCTCCTTCAAATGACTTGCTCCTCCCTAGTATTCCAAGACACTTTCTGTCCTCATTCTGATCCTGCTGCAGCTTTCTCCCCTGCTCATTGGTTGGTCTTTTCATTTTCAACTCTGTGAGCATGCCCCAATGACTTCATCTTCAACTTCTTTCGTAGTTTCTCTGTTTCAGAAAGTTCACCCATGTTACAGCTTGCTTTTGAGGAGAATGCCTCCCAGTGTGGGGCATTTATTTGTTTATTTTTTAAATAAGCTCTTCAGCTCTACCCCATTACGTGCTTACTAGATACTTTGGCTTGGATGCCTCTCTTTTGGTCACTTTAAACTCAGAAATGTCAAAAAATGATTTCAGTTCTTTTATCTTCCATGCTTTTCCCCATATATATTATATCCATATGTATATATGGAATGTATATATACGTTTCATGTATGTGTATACTTCCTTAAGCAAAAAAGAGGTACTATTACATAAACGCTTTTATAAATTGTTTTTGCGTTAAACCCTCCATCGTGGACTTCCTCTGTGACAGTGCATTCATTTAGAACTACTTTGCAATGGTTGTGCGGATTCAGTTGTGTGGGAGTACCACAATATAGTTTATCTGCTGATGAGAGATATGTGGGTTGCTCCCAACTTTATGCTTATTGCAAGCAATGTCAAAACAAACATTCTTGTGCACCTCTCTTTTCTGTTTCCTTAGGATATATTCCTAGAAGGAGTCTGCTAGGCAAAATATTCACCAAGGTTTTAATCCTCACTTATGTTTAATTTCTAACTCTCTCATTCCTCGGCCATCACCAAGGTTTTTGATTCTTCCTCTCAAATACCTGTCTTTGCCTTTCCTGCCTTTTCTTGTCAGTGCCATCCTCCTGGTCCAGTTCCTTATCTCCACAGCCTGATTATTGCTGTAACCTCAGGTCATGGAGCTCCTTGGCTCAAAGCCCTCCAATGAGTAAGCCCTGGATCCTTATCCTGAACTCTAGCAAGACTGAGCCTCTATGACTTCATCCCTCCCACTTTCCCACTCATTCTACTCTCATCTCTCTTGACTTCTTGCTATTAAGTGCATATGCTGGGGAAGCTCCTGCCTCAGGGCCTTTGCACCCTCTCTTCTCTCAGCTACCCACGTGATTTGCTCCTTTACTTCATTCTGGACTCTGTTCTAACGTCACCTCATCAGAGAGAATATCTCTGACTCCCCTGAAGAAAAACAGCCCTTTACTCTCAATAAAGGTTATCCTGTTTTATTTTTTCTCTGTAGCACTTCAAAAAAAACAAAACTGTAGCACTTAACACCAACTAAAATATACTAAACACTTGCTTGATGAATGCACTAATGAAGAGCCTCCTTGCTGGCTTCTCTGACTGCCGTGTCTCTTCAGTTCAACCTGCCAAACTTTGCATTGTTTTCCTTGAGGCATCAATTTGATCATGTCCAAGGCTTCCAAAGACTTACTGTTTCTGAAGGCAAAGACCATAATCTAACTTTACTTGCCAAATCTGGTCACACCTCCTTGACCACTTAGACTGGTCTCCATATCTCAAAGTCTTAGTGACTCATGGAAGCTGCCTTCCTTTGCTACTGTGTCTCAGGTGTTCCTCTCTGGAATGTATTATCTTCCCCTGTGTAAGCCTGCACTTGCCATCTCATATTGGTATTTCTTTCGTCTTCTATCCCTTTTATCTCAGTTCTGCATCTCACTGAGAGCGGGTTGAACTAGAAAGCTTAACAAGCTTTTTGGAGTTTTAGTGTCAGTGGTGATCATTTTTAAGTTGAGGATTTTTTTCCCCCTATGGAGCTTTGGGTTTTCAGAGACTGTCACTGGCTCTTCCTTTAGCCACTTTTCTTTGGAGCAATCACAAATGCTTCTCTCTACAAAGAGATGAAAATATTCCATCTGCCTGACATCCTAAATACTACTTGGAGGTGGGTTGAAATTGCTTTTTGGAGACAGGGCTGACAGCTGAGAGCTCAGTTAATGTTTCAATTTTTGTTTTTAATCTCTCAGATAACACTGTGTACCTGCTGGTGGTGTCCCATCCAGATCTTAAGTCCACGGTGGAGTTGTTTAAATTTCAAGAAGAAGAAAAATCGCTTTTGCATCTGAAAACCATCAGACATGAACTTCTGCCTAAGTACTGTCCTCAGATTTATCATATTTTTCTTTAACTTCAGTGGATGACTAATGCCCTTTTAGTTTTTCTTTTGGCCAGGGTGACTATAGCTGTTCAACTTTACCTTCTAGTGATCACAGACTCTTCCAAATGTTTCTGCAAAAGCTTTTGAGGATGCAAGTCCCTCAGAGACCCTCTTCTTTCCTCATTTCAGGGTCTGCATTTGACCTTTACCAAGAAAAAAATGCTGCTTTTCTCACAAAACAGACTTAACATTTCCAACCTAAATTCCGTATCTTCAGTTTTATTTATTATTTTTTAAAAAATATAGTCTTAGATATTTCTGTGAATTAGAAACACATGTCTAAGAGGAAACCTGATGCATTTAGGACCTCACTGTGCTACCTCTGCTCCCGTTTATTTGCACATAGCCTGTGGAATAACAGATCCGTGGTACCACTCAGCTTGATCCTAGGCTCTTTGACAATATAACATATGGAAGAATGAAAACACCCAAGGATCCCTGATCCTGGTTAACACACACAGAATCAATTTTTGTCTCCTCTTGCCTATGGGAATTTGGTTTATAAGACCAGCAAAAATTTTAGGATAACAATCTGCCACTAGCTTTCAAAACAATTTTTACCCCTAGTCAAGATTTTGTCTAGAATCTGAAACTCTATGTAAATCTAGATTTCTATTAAAGAATTGATTATTTACATATTTACATGCTGTACCTAGCAAAGTGCCTGGAACATAGCATGTGCTCTGTCTTACCAGTGACCATTCTTCTCCTTTTTATCTGGTGGTTTTTAAGATGAGGAAACTGAGATTGAGAAAAACTGAGTTACTAGATGAAGGCCAATCAACTAATTAGTGGTTGAATAAGAACTACAGTGCAGGCCTTAGTCTATGATGAGTGAAATTTCCAAGAGCAGCTTTTGGTGAGAGAGTTTATTAGTGCATTCATTTAACTAATATATTTTGAAGAGAGAATAATGTCATTGGGTGACGGGAGAATGCGCATAACGGCAAGCTCTAACTCAGGAAAACCGATGTAGAACAGAGAAGCTGGGATAATAGTAATAGTAGCAACTTAATGGGCTTTAACTCTAACCAATTGAAACAGATTATTATATTGACTTTTTGCAGATACCTTCTCTATTAGGTTTTACTATTATGCCCAATTAGATTTAAAAAAAAATGAAGGGTTGGAGTATTCATGAATTTGCCACAGAAGACACAATCAGTAAATGCTAAAGCTGAGATTTTAATCCTGGTAGCTTGGAGTTCATGCTCTGAACCACTATGATTCAATGAAAGCCTATTTTATTTGTTTCACTAATTCTGTAAATCTCTGGTTTGTCCAATTTCTTGGAGTTAATGTATTGTTTTTCTGGTCCAGTTGCAAAAGTAGTAGTCTTTGGCATCACTGAGCCAGACTGAAAATAACCACAGTAGTGCAGCAATTAACCAGAATTCCACTCTCTCAACCCAAGGATTAGTGAGGCTTTTTTTTAATAACATTAATATCCCTGTTACTAAATCTATTACAATTTATTATTATTAATAATAAAACAGTGGTCATTATTGATCATTTACTATAGGCCAGGTATGGTTCCAAGGCCTTTACATTCATTATTTCATTTTATGCTTACCCTAACCTTGCAAGGTACAGAGGGGAAACTGAGACTCAGAGAAGTGGTTGGGAGTTTAGTGATGTGCTGTGGCCTCGGCAATGATAACAAATGGGGTCAGGATTCAATGGCAGTCCATCAAGTTGCAAAGCTGCTACTTACTCTTAATCATTCCACAGACTTCTTTTTTTTTTTTTAATGAAAAAACAGGCCAATGCTAGCAAAGCCTACTAATTTCAGAAATTTACTGTTCAAAAAGAGAGAGGAAATCCAGCTTGCCAATTTATTTTGGTGCCTGTGCAGAGTAATCCAAACTTCCTAGACCTTTTTTTCAGGTAGTAATAGTGGCTACCATTCATTGAGGATTGAGCAGGTGTCAGGCTCCCTGAGAAACACACAGCAGGCACTGTCTCATGGCCATTCCCACCGCAACTCCACAAATTAAGATTCTGACCCTTCGTCTTCTGCTAATGAGCTGTGTGACCTTGGAAAAATCATTTAAACTCCCTTTACAGATGAAAAAACTGAGGCTTCGCGAGCTTATATAACTCGCCCCAGAGCCCAGAGCTGCATCAGAGCTCCTGTTTTGGTGATTATGCTCTTCTCAATGGAACAAAGATAATTCTCGCTCAGATAGTGGCCCCAGCAATTTCCATCACCTCAATCAGCATGGAATGACTCACTTATGTGTTCAGTATTGTACCTATTAAAGCAGAAAAATAGACTCATATATCTTACATTCTCAGTAAGAGAGAGAGAACCAAAATCAGAAAATAAGCCATAGCATCCTATTTCTGAGTATTCCTGTTCACAGACACTTTACTCAGTTTAGAATTATGAAACTTTCCAGCTGAAAGTGATCCTTTAAAGCTGAGAGATAGACCAATCCATCACCCCCCTTTTACAGAAAAGCAAATTCAGGCACAGACACATGAAACCGTTTTTCTTAGATCACACAGCTAATAGTAGGGGCTTTAACTCTCCAGACTGCTGGCCAGTGTGTGTGTGCATGTGTCTGTACGTGTGTGTGTTGTTGTTGTTGTTTGTTTTTATGATGCTTTGGACTGACTGGAGTTAGATTCTGTATAAACACAGATTAATTTTGCCCTGATAGTGATTCCTGGCCTAACTTAGTGTCTACTGAATTTAGTACATCTAGACATACACACACACACTATATACAGTATTTTTAAGTAATTATTGTCTTTAACGATTGTTTAGGTGGAACCGATCTCTTATTACTTCTTTGCCACAATAGCTAGTGTAAAGGCTCCATCCCATATCTTGATTTTAGGAATAGACATTCATGAATGTCAGTTCATAAGTCCATCATGTACGATACCTTCACCTGTATATCATGTGTATTTTAATTGCAGTTTGAATGATCTTGTCGCTGTGGGACCAGAGCAGTTTTATGCCACAAATGATCACTATTTCGTTGACCTCTACTTACGATCCTGGGAAGTGTATCTGGGTTTAGCATGGTCATATGTTGTTTACTACAGTCCAAACGACGTTCGTGTTGTGGCAGACAGATTCGATTTTGCTAATGGAATCAACATTTCACCTGATGGGAGGTATGTGAATTCTTTAATATGAAATGCATTTCCCCACATTCTCATTAGATATCTTTATAATATATTCCTTTTTTAATTAATGTAATGGATCTTAACATGTTATTCTATTAGTAAGAAATTAGGCAAAGCGTAAAATATCTTGATATGTTTTTAGAGATGAAATTTGTCAAATCATAATTTTCTACTTTGCAAAGTCATACTGTCTTTTCTTGTTAGAAAAAAAAGATATGCTTCAAGAAGGGAAACAGTCATAGACATTTAGTATTCTTAAATAACTCTGCTTTTAGGGATGAGTTTTGAGTGTATAATGGGATTAATAAAATGTAGAAATTTATTTCAGTAATGCATGCTGGGGACAAGAGAAAGAGCTTAGACCAAAATGTAAATCAAGGCATTGCTTCCTTCATCAAGAAAGTCTTACCGTGAAAAACAGTCAGCTTAGCTAAGCCGTGTGCTTAGTGATACAGCTGATCTACATTATTATCTTGTGGTGGCCCTGCAAGAAACAATTCATGGAGGAGTGATGGTCTGTGGGCCACACTTGAGATAGCCCTGATAACATATACATAGATACCTACATCTATTTTATACATACATAAAATCTATGTATCCATCTACCTATGCCTTCCTTACCTTGTATTATTGAAGATTTCAGAAGGTTAGTCACCTATATTTAGTAAAAACTACATGGACATGGACGGCTTTCAGTTATTCATATCATCCCCTGTTCTTCAAACTAGCGATAACCAAGCACTCTTTTTTCTCTTTTTGTTCTGGGATACATCGTGTGCTTAGACTAACTACATCTATTTATGTGGTGTTATACTCTGTGCGAAATAGCAAACCCACAGGTCCAGGACAGGCTCAGAGTAGGAAGACTTCACTCAGATCCAGGACAAGCATTTCGTCTTCTCTCACATCTTCGCTAGCCGAAAATCAGGGCCTTGTCAGAAAGCTTTCCTGCAGCTTGTCTCCCTAGAACTCCCTGGCCTCTGTCATGAAGAGCCTGGGACTTGCCTCTATATTGATAAATAAAGACAGCCAATGTAATGCATTTTGCTCCCAGATACAAATCGAGAGCTGGTGTTAGAGTTAAAATTCTTCCCTTCTGACCGGGAACAACTAGATTCCCACTTTTAAAAATAACTTTTCAGATAATAAACCCCTTCATGCCCTGCAAACTCATAGAGTTCTTTCAGAGTTTGGTGTGTTTTGAGATAGGCTCCATTTTCCAGTCCCTAAGCAAAGTTCTTCCCTAAGAGGAGTTATTACAACCCCACCTTCTCCTTTTGAATTGCATTACATCAGGTGCTTTGATGTACCTCTTTCTTCTTTGAAGGTATGTCTATGTAGCGGAATTGCTGGCTCATAAGATTCATGTGTATGAAAAGCATGCTAATTGGACTTTAACTCCATTGAAGGTAAGATGTATTAACAGTGTAAGTTTGCAGAGTGTTAATTAGATTCTAATCGATTTGCGAAATTAAAAGTGAGGAAAAAAGGATTGCCTAATGGGAATGGGTGAGAACCAATTTTTCACTCCTTTATTAAGAGTCATCAGCATCATTATGTGTTTGTTGTTCACTTTTACTCAACTTCAGAGTGCGAAGCAGCACACTACATGTCTCACCAGTGAGACTTTGATTCTTTTTGCTCTATGGAGATTTTAGCTTGGCATTGAATTCATAGGCTTTTCCTTCCTCCCTTCCTCTTCCTTCCTTCCGCTCTCCTTCTTCCCTCTGTTCCTCTTTTCCTTCCTTCCTACCTTCTTCTCTCCCTCCCTTCCTTCCTTAATTTGAGACCACAGCCAAGATAAACCCTCAAGTTGTATTGAATACTGGAGTGCTTTCCACAATATTTATAAAGCCCAAGCGCTCACAACGGCCACCTGTCACCTCTCTGCCTTATCTCCTGCCGTTCTCTCTCGCTTCTCTCTCCACCTCTCCTGCCCTGGCTGTTCCTGGAACAGACCAGTGTGATTCTGCCTCAGGACCATGCCCGTGGTGCTTGTTGCCTCTGCTTGGAGGATCTTCCCCCCGGAATTCTGTTGCTCCCTCCTTCATCTCCTTTGGTTTTTACTAAAATGTCGCCTCAACAAGACCTTCCCTGGCCACCTCATCTAAGCTCGCAACTTCTTCCACCACCACCACCACACATATATCCTATCACCTCTACTGCTTTATTTTTCTCTTTAGCATTTATTACTAACATACTACATAGTTTATTTATTTATTCTTTTTTTTTTTTTTTATTGTCTGACTACTACCAGGGTATAATCTCCACAAGGACAGATTTTTTTTCCCTGTTTGGTACTAAAAGAGTTTGCAACACCTAGTAGGGACTCAGCAAATGTGTCAAATTAGTTAATAGGATGAGGCTGGACATACACCAAGGGTTCATCTTCTACCACCACCAATTTTGATCCGTTCTAAGTTTTGGGTAAAAGGGGTAAAAACACAAAAGCAGGGAAAGGGAGACTGAGAACATAAAAACAAACAAACAAAAAAACCCACTGCCATCAAGTTGATTCCGACTCATAGAACCCTATAGGACAGAGTAGAACTGCCTCATAGGGTTTCCAAGGCTGTAATCTTTTTTTTTTTTTTCTTTTTGTACTTTAGATGAAGGTTACAAAACAAACTCGCTTCTCATTGAACCGTTACTACACATAGTGTTTTATGACATTGGTTAACAACCCCACGACATGTCAGTATTCTCCCTTCTTGACTTTGGGTTCCCTATTACCAGCTTTCCAGTTCCCTCCTGGCTTCTAGCCTGTGCTCCTGGTCTGGTGTGCCCCTTTACTTTTGTTTTGTTTTATGGGCCTGTCTAATCTTTGGCTGAAGGGTGAACTTCAGGAGTGACTGAGCTAAAAGGGTGTCCAGGGGCATACTCTCAGGGTTTCTCCAGTCTCTGTCAGGCCACTGTCTGGTCTTTTTTTGTGAGTTAGAATTTCGTTCCACATTTTTCTCCAGTTCTGCCCATGACCCTCTATTGTGATCCCTGTCAGACCAGTCAGTGTGGTAGCTGGGACCCATGTAGTTGTACTGGACTCACTTTGGTAGAGGCCGTGGTAGTTGTGGTCCATTAGTCCTTCGGACTAATCTTTCCCTTCTGTCTTTAGTTTTCTTCATTATCCCTTGCTCCCGACAGGGTGAGATCAGTGGAGTATCTTAGCTGGCGGCTCACAGGTTTTTAAGACCCCAGACGCTACTCACCAAAGTAGTATGTAGAACGTTTTCTTTATAAACTGTGTTATGCCAAGGCTGTAATCTTTATGGAAGCAGATTGTCACCTTTCTCCTGTGGAGCGGCTGGTGGGTTTGAACTGCTGAACTTTCAGTTAGCAGCCAACTGCTTTAACTGCTGCACCACCGGGGGAGTGTTATTTTCTACAGTAGCCCACCTCCCCAAAAAACAACACAACATTGCTCTCCTGTTGTATATGCCCACAGCATGAAGCACTATCACAGAGAACTGTGTGACTGTTCCCACTAGCATGTCTGAGGTAGTCTTGTGAAGCCTCACAGCAAGAAAATCACCTCAAAGCAACATCAAATGTAACATCATGTTTGCCATTAGAAGTCATTGGCAGAGCTAGTTTGGTATTAGCTGAAGTAAAATGGAATTTCATACACTTATACAGGAGGGAATAAAAACAAACTATGGGTATACCAACGTGCTTCTGTAAATTGAAAGTTACAGAATTTTATAAGAAAATCTACTCCAGTATATCCAACAAGAGAGAAGGCCAGGCTTCTGGTAGGCCTGGCCCCCAACTGGGGCAAGACCAGTCCAGCCTTCTATGGGAACAGCCTAATGGAGGCCTTTCTTCAACTCTAAGGTCACTTTTCCTTTTGAATGATCATATTAATCAGTATCAGCTTATAAAATTATTTGAGAGGGCTAGGATTAGCTGAAGCTAAATTCCATGAGGAAACCCTGGTGGCATAGTGGTTAAGTGCTACAGCTGCTAACCAAGAGGTCGGCAGTTTGAACCTGCCAGGCGCACCTTGGAAACTCTATGGTGCAGTTCTACTCTGTCCTATAGGGCCACTATAAGTCTGAATCAACTCCGTGGCAGTGTTTTTTTTTTTTGGCTTAAATTCGATGAGATATGCGTGGGTTTCTATCCTGCTCCCTCTGTGGACTTCATAGAAATTATGTTGGAGGTCAACAGTAGGGCCGTATAACTTAAGTCAGAGTCCCAGGCCCTAGGATTGGTGGGGAAGATTTTTTGGGTTAGTTGGACCTTTGAAATTACACGATGAGCATGTCACACTCAATGACTAGTAAGATTGCACTAGTCAGAGTCTATCTTCATGCAGAGTTTTCGAATAAAGTTGAATTTGAAATGAATGCAAGACACATTAAGTTTCCAAGACCCAGTCAGTGAATTAGTTCCACTTCAGTGAACTCTAATTATCTAAAAATTGAGATATTTGTTAACAGAGAAGACAGGTTTTTTTTTTTTTTTTTCCAAAGGAGACTAATTTGTTAGAAGTTTTCTTGACTGAGGAATACAGAATTTTCCACTTGGTTCTGTGGAAGTGTGGTGTGATACACATGTGCACTGTGGTGCATTGGCATTGCTAGGAACCACTTATTTGCAAGGCAAGAGTTTTCATGGCTGTATCCAGAGTGGGATCCCTGCTGACTGTTAGCTCTTGGATGGTAGGAGCCATATTTGCCCTGTACTTAGCACTCCCGACTCATGGTGACCCCATGTGTGCAGGGTGAAACTGCTTCACAAGGTTTTCAAGGCTGTGAACTTTTTAAGGCAGATCATCAGGCCTGTCCTCCAAGGTGCCTCTGGGTGGGTACAAACTGCCAACCTCTGAGCTAGTAGTTGAACACTTAACCATTTGCACCACCCAGAGACTCCTAGCACAGGGTAGGAGCTCAATAATTGCATAATGAATGAATGAGGCCCCTGGGTTCTGTGTCCTTCTCCCACTTGCCCTGCCACTCTCATCTCAGCAGGTTTTCCTCTGCCACAGAATTCACCCATAGCGGGTACTGACCCTTCCAAAGATAATAGCAGAGCCTTGAGACAAATGTCAAACGCTTTCCTCACTTAAAGACATTAATGTATCAGAGTGGAGCATCTGATGCTGTGATGGATGGGTGGAAAAAAGGCCTGGAGCTGATTTGGACCAGGGGATGCCTGCTTAGTCCCCCCATCTCTTTGGCCAACTTTTCCAATTTTCAGGGTAAGAAGGATGATGACTCCACATGCAGGTGAGAAAGAGACTCCGATGCTAGAAGGCCACCAGTCCCTTCGGTGGATGGACATGTGGGGACAGCTCTTACTTTGAGTGGGAAGCTTGGGGCAATGGTGACTCACTGCAGCTGCCTGCATACGTGCCGGCCTTTGTAGTGAGTCACAACCAGTTATTACGGAGTCTCTAGGTGCTGAGGTATGCTGGGCTCTGCTCGAGGTATAGGGTAGATATTGTTTTTCCATCTGAGAGTTAGAGGTAAACAAATAGATGGAATTTCTCCCTGGTAGAAGGCAGCCAAGATGATGAATGGTGGAATTAAGAATCGTTGGTATTATTTATGACTCTGGTACAAAGCCTTGACAGCAATCTGTGCAGTCATCGCACACTTGCAACTTATATTTAGCAAATAAACAGCAGAAGAGCAGGAAGTTGAATAACCTCGGGAAACTAAACAAGAAACTTTTCTTCTACTCCGAGGCAAAAATTAGACCCAAGTGATCATTTCTTCTCTGGTTCTCAGCCTATGTTTAGCCATTAAAGAAGTGCCTAGATTTCATCAATGTCTTTATCAGAAATGAATCTACATTTCCTGGTGCTTTCTGAATGCTTATAAAAATATCATTTGTGTATGCTATTTTAGGAACCGCTCTATGCTACACTTAAAAACTTTTCTCCCCCCAGTTTTTGGTTTATGCAGTGTTAGGGCTGATATATTCAAATGATTTAATCCAACTTTTAATAGCCCCTTGTAGCTTTCCATATCTCCCCCCTAGCCATCTCTCCTAGAAACTGACAAAATACTAGCATGGGTGGAAGGTCAGAGAAATTCCCTGTGCTCAGTTGCAATGGAGCAGAATTGTGGTATCCCTGGAACCTGCAGTGTGATGGCCAAGGATAACAGCATAGTTTTCCCTGACATATTATTCTACCACATCTCAATTTCTCTTCACTTTCTGTTTTTTTGTTCTCTCCTTGTTTTTAATCTTGGAAGTCGCTGACCTTTAACACATTGGTTGATAACATATCGGTGGACCCAGTGACAGGGGACGTTTGGGTTGGATGCCATCCCAATGGCATGAGACTCTTCTCCTATGACGAAAAGAATCCTCCTACATCAGAGGTTAGTTTGAAAAATGAATCAGATCTGTGACCTTATTCCAAGCTACCATTTTCAGTTGAAAAACATAACTCTCACTTATTTGTGCAAATAAGAGAAGGGAAATGGATAGATGATCCAAACGTTCAGAAATAAGGAGGAATTTGACCCAAGGAGGTGTTGCAGTCAGAGTCCAGGCAGAAAACAGAGGACACAATCAAACTGGGTAATGTGAGGGGAGTTTAATAAAGGAACTATGTAACAAAGTGTGGGCAAAGTATAGGGAAATCAACAGGGATAATGCAAGAAGAGTCCCTAGGTGGTGCAAATGGTTAAGCGCCCAGAGGGACCTTGGAAGAAGGACCTGGCAATGTACTTCCAAAAGGTCACAGCCATTGAAAACCTTATGGAGTACAGTTCTACTCCGAAACACATGGGTCACCATGAGTTCAGGGAATGAATACCAGAAGCCAGAAGAAGAAGAGAGCTAAGTATGGAGAGGATTGCCTGATAAAACTCTGGGCAAGGGAGAAAGCCTGGAGGGTAAATACCCCAGTTCTCTCAGTCCTCTCCTACCCATACTCCTCATTGGCCAAATCTAACTGGAAGCCAGAGGGAAAGGGAGCCCCTCAAAGTAAGCCTCCATACTAGTAAGAGTTGAAGGCAGCCTGGAGGACTGGGCTAAGATATCCAGCACTGAACGTGGTTCCATACCTTTATTTGAATAGTTTTTTAGTTGAAATTTGTTTGTCTTTTCTCCTATTTGGGAATTCACAGTAGTTTAAAAAACTTAATAATGCCACTCTGCTATGGTCTAATCATTCGTTATCTGCCTTCTTACTCAACTCCCCCTTCCTGTGTGTCAGTATCACCTCTCAAGTTAATACAAAGGACCAGCCCTAAAACACAATGAATCGTCCTTTCTAGACCATTCCTACAGAATGGGAAGATAAATCATTTGCTGGAGTTATTTTGGCTTAAAAGACCTTTTTCTTCCACCTTCTAGTTACAAATCTTTCAGTTTTACAAAAAGACTCTATTTGTGTCCGTGGTCTTTATTCAGTGGGCTATTTTGGCCATGAAAATAAAATGTGAAACCAACTTTGCCATAGACATTTGAACACTTACTAAGACTTCTCTGGTGTTTTCTCTTTTGGGTTTTCACTACGTAATAATTGTTTTTACATCAAGTACGTGATTTCATTTTTTATATACTTGTCTACTTCTCTGTATTTTTATTTTTTTGTCCCCCTAGTCTATGGCCCCTCACCTTGAAGGCTAGAAACTTCACTCCGTGAGGTGTTTGGTTATGTTTAAGAAGTTGCCCTATGGCCCTTGTGTGCCCTATTGTCTATATTAATATATAAGCAGCACCTACAGTTATGTATATAGAAATACCCACCACCAAACCAGTGTCTGTGGATGGGTGGATTTCCTTATATGCTCCCACACCTCTTGGTATACCAATCTACCTATGTCTGCATTTGTAAAATTATTGTTTATTAATACTATTGTTGCAGGATTGTCTATGCTATAGTAATTACCATTGTTGGCCTTTGTTCTTGTGTTCCTCTCAGTGTCCTCCCATGCCTTGGTCATGTTTTGCTGACTTCCCCCATATTGTGTATTGCCTTTACCTTCACCAATATAAACATGTATCTTCTCTTTGGTAATTTTCCCTCCCTCCCCCTCCCATCCCTGGTAACCATCAAAGAATGTCGTGTGTGTGTTTGGAAACCTTTCCTTGTTTCTTTATATATATTTCTCTATATTTTTAAGGCTTAGTTGTAAGAGTCAGTTGCACCTTCCCCAACAGTATGAAAAAAAAATTAAAGACTGTCTTCGGATTAAAAAAAAAATGAGTATTTTCACATTACTTTATGGCCCTTCATACATTTTCTCCCTACGTTTATTTGACAATTGGGATCATTTTTAATGGCAATCCTTTGTGCCTTTTGCTAGACTTTAGCTATTAGGATTGCTATATGCTGTGATAGAATTGAAGCAATATATGCTGTGGGGTGTTCGCTGTTCAGAGCTGAGCAGAATGTTAGATTCTAATTTGTTCTTGCTTGTTAGCTCATTTGGGGAAATTGGGTCATTTGCTATAGCATGGACTTGGTTTGTCGTTCTAGAAAAATACTTTCTAATGATGGATCTGGGAAGGAAGAGCAAAAATTACTAACAATCCATTATCAAATGCACCGCTCCATAGAAGAGTGACTTAGCATTATTAGAAAAGTCTTCCTTAGGCCAAGGTGCACCAACTATTTTCTAGTATAACTGCTGTAACTTAATGCTATGGCACTTTCCTAAGAAATCTGTCTTTGGTACCAGCTGTTTTAAAGAGGTGATTTTAAATGCTCCCACTGACTCTTTAATATCTAAGCACCGGCCTTCCTAATCTGCAATACTAGTTGTTTTCATGACATAGATATCCTTTCTGGAAGTCACCATATTTCGTACTAAAGTCTGAAGAGTAAAATTAGGGCTTGAAAGGGAACTAACAGATAACTCAGTCCCACTCACCTCATTCTACAGATGAGAAACAAATGGTGAAGTGGATCATGTAAACGTGACCTGGTTCTCCTGCCTCACGGTGTAGTGCTCTTTATAATAAGTTGGAGCATATAAAATTGCCATTCTTATAGATTAAAACAGTCAAATATTATCATTTCTTCTGGGCAGCCTAACAATAATACTACACTGCTGTTAATTAATGATACAATCAAATTGCTCCTTAAGTAGGTGAAGGAGACTGAGCTTATAAAAGCTTCCACATTTAGAGCTGGGACCTTAGAAGAATGGATAGGTGCAGTGAAGAGATGTGTTATTAGGCCATACTTTTTTTTTTTTTTTTTCTGCTTTAATTTTGATAGCCAGCATTTAAAAACCAGGGATTAAATGTAAATGTCCAAATTCCTAGCTTATTTAAAAAAAAGAAAAAAGGAAATTGACTTGAAATTCCAGCATGACAACAATTAGCTGTGACTGAGTAGCAGCTGCTCCTCCTCCATTTATCATAGTCCCCAATGCTCCCTAATGTCTTACATCCTGGCTATGCTACGTATTTACATTTCCTGACTAGCCATTATAGGCCTATGTGCTCATTACCTCTGTTAAAGATCATCTGATCAAAACCTGTCATCCAATGAACGAAGCATCAGATGTCTTAAATATACAGTAATTATAGAACAAAATATGATTTACCTAAAGGCATCTTATGGAGGAATGACCCCATTTTTAAAGTTATGTTTAAGTGACCTTTTGTTTATTATTAATCTAATGCTATTTCTTTGATAGGTGATCCAAATCCAGAACATTTTAACAGATGAACCCAAAGTAACAGTAGTTTACTCGGAAAATGGCACAGTATTGCAAGGAAGTACAGTTGCTTCTGTGTACAAAGGGAAACTGCTGATTGGCACCGTGTTCCACAAAGCTCTTTACTGTGAGCTGTAACAGGCCTATTTGCATTCATACCATGGAAACCATCATTTTCAACCAGTTGCCACATTCTAAGGGGCTGCAGTGATCTCATCTGAACAATGAATTTAGACCCTAAATTTGGACATCATGAGGGATCAACGTGCTATTTAACTTGTAGCAGATACAATGTGTAAGGCTGTTCTGAGTATGAAATCACTTTGGTCTCAGAATACTTGAAAACTTCACTCACCAATAAAAATTCTTTTCAATAAAATAGCTGAAATTGTCATGTCAATCATGATGTCTTAAAAAGTTGTTTGTGACTTAAAAAGTACTTTCTCTAAAACATGTGTCTTCTTCAGAAAATAAAGGAGAACAGAATGATCTCATGTAATGTCAGAATTCCAGTACCACCCAGGGATGCCAGTTCCATGGGCCAGAAAGCTAAGTGGGCGTTAATAAATTACATCTCAATTCCAAGAGTATCTCCTTAGTTATGGCCTTAGACATACTGGCATAAAAAAAAATTTTTTTTCCTTCTACGTACAGCTTTCTTAGCAAATTAATCTAATTACTCCAACTCTTCTATTACTCTTGCTTTTCCAGTTCTAGCAAAGGCATGTAGGAAAATCTTAAAATTCGGGGAGTGTTGTCACATGTGAAAATTGTAAGAGTGACTGTTATCTCAGCATGGACATAAGGGTAGCAAACCTTAAGTTACTACCAAAATTGTACACACTGGTTTCTTTGACCAAGTTAAGGAGGTGGTTTGTTTACTTCAATAAATGGGTACAGAATGGATTTCATAATTATCTGAGGTAAAGCCAAGTACCCCAAAGAGTACGTTGTTGTTGAGGTGGTAGTAATTGTGGTTTCTTCTCCCCTCCATTTAAACTTGTGAATGTTGAGAAGAGAAAAATAGAAAGGTAAACAAAAATTAAAAAAAAGATCAACAACATTTGGCTATCCTGTGAAGGATATAACCTAGGAGGAAAACATGACTTCTTAAAAAATCATTTTCTTAGAAAAGCTGGTATATAAAGGAGTCCCTGGGTGGTGGTACAAATGGTTAACATGTTATGCTGCTAATCCAAAGTCACCAGTTAAGTTCACCCAGAGATGCCTGGCATCTGGCGATCTACTTCAGAAAAATCAGCCATTGAAGACCCAATGGAACATGGTTCTACTCTGACACACGTAGGGTCGCCATGAGTTGAAATGACTCGACAGTAGCTAGTCACTGGTTATCTTTATTTTTTGTTGTTGTTGCTTCAGAGGTATGGACTCCTTGCTGGATTATTTCTTTAGGACGTTAAGGCAGTCACTTTAGAAACAAAGTTTTTCTAAGGCACTTAGAGAATGATGGTGATTTGGCATTTTGGGAAAACTGTTTTTCTGAGAAATTGGGAACCGCCAACAGTTTAAGACCACTGACTTAAAGTAATAACAGAAACATTTTGTAAGGATCAAAAAGCACTTTCCCTCACATCAGGATTTGAATTACTTTTTTTTTGGTGCTATTTCTGTGGAGCACAATATCATGTGCCCAATGAGTGCTCAATTATTCAGTGACGCTGTTCATAACCCAGGGAGCTGTACTCTTCTGAAATACTGTTTTGAGATCATCAACTATGGCGCTTAGGAAAAAAAAAAAAAAATCACATATTTCCTTTAAAAAGAATCCACTTGAGAAGCTAGCCTCTATAATATTATCAATAAAATGACCCCTACTCTGGTTCTCTTGTTCTTGATAAAACAAGCAAATTCTGCCAAAAATAAGAAAGCTACCCAATTTACACAGGTAACACTCAAGATCACTCAAAAAGGGACACGTGCTTCCCCTTGCTTAGGGATTTCATAACACACTCCAAGGAAGAGGAAAACAGCTTAATTCACGCATTCCATGATGCCCAGGTCTAAACTTTTACATTACCAAAGATTTAGTTACAGATAACTGTGTGTGTGTTGAGAGAGAGAGAAATATCCCACACCTCATTTGTTACATCCAAGTCTTCTACATTTTTAAGGTTTTAGAAATAAGACTATTTAAAAAAAACCCTGTACTCACATGGGCCTGGCTTTTTTAGCTTGGCCTACACTGTGTGAGGCCAACTGCTTCATGGATTTGTCACAGACCTTTTCCTGGCTGACAGGCATCAGAAACTGATGGTTAAGCACCAACATGGGAACAAAAAGATGGGTGAGGGAGTTTTTGGTGGAAGCTCTGCTCTTTTAACTTTATGCCTAGCCCCATAATTGTGCTTTCAAATGTAATTCTAGCTGCCAATTTACACTTTACCAGAGTTAACACTTATTTTTAGTTTCATTTCCATGGAAAATGTGCACTTTGCTCTTGATTGATAGATATATTTTGACAGTTAATACCGGTTTACTCAGTCAGGGCTTGTTTTAGTTGAAGGTGAAAATGGAAGAAAAAAAAATTACTTTGACAGATTCTAGTATTTTTCTTTTTATTGCATTCGTTGTCTAACAACAATAATACTCATTGGCAAGAAATTTATGTACACTAACAAATTAAATTTAACCACAGGTATTTTTAGATTGGTCAGAAAACAAAGGACCACTGTGATATTTTTCTTTGAGTGTCTCTGAAAGCCATAGACTAAGGAATGTCATTTAAAACGGAACGATCTAGAGAAGTACATATTAACCAAGCACAAGAGAACAATTCAGACGTGGCACTATTGTCTCTTCCATGCAAATGATCAGACGTCAAAAATGTACAAATTAAGTTTCAGATAACATGCTATCCATACTTATTGGACTTAAAATTATTTTCAAACAACTCTTTTCCTTTAGTGATAGATAAAGATGAAAATAAATCAACTTCTTACAGTGGAACAGAGTTCAGTCTTTTTTTTTTTTTTCCCCAGCTGCCCAGTTTTATTAGTAATATGTAGCAGGTATATTAGTGGTTTAACTGCAACACCACTAAAAAATACAAAAGCAGTAGTTATGACATTAAATACTATTGAGGAAAAATATACATATATATTTAAGGGATTTCACTAAGCACTAAGTTTGATGTTGCTGGGAAGCATTACCTAGCTAGAGTGTCACTTAAATTTCTACTTTTTAAGGTAATTTAATAATTTTGGCCAATTGTTCTTTCATGAATGAATGATAAAATCCTTAACAGAAAATCTAGGTGTATGGATAAAATAGCTGAAAGAAACAGAAGTGTACACCTTCCAACAACATACTCGTGCTCAAACCCACTGCATTATTTTTGGCATTGATCCAACCATGCCATCACTTGGGACATGAATAAGTGGTCATGTGATGGCACGCTGCCATCAAAGAGTCAGTAGTTTATGACTTAGGCATCACAGCTACCAAATATGTCGTTTGAGAAATGTGAACAAATGCGTGAGAACACACAGTGCAACTTTTAGTCAAGAAAACTCCAGTCTTCAGTTGAAAATGCACAAAGCTGCATAAACTTCTGAGCTCCAACTCAAAAATGTGCAATCTTGACAGCAAAGCATTAATCAAACATTTGAGGACATTTTACCTTGTTTAAAATACCAAGTTATCTAATAAAGCAAATTTACCAAAATATATAAACATTGTAGAAGATTAAGTGCATTTAGCAGAAATATTTACATTAAAAAAAATCTCTTAAAATCTTATGAGCCATTCAATGTATACACAACACAAAAAGTGGCAATAAGGCTATGATTACAGCTCTGGGTCATAACTGACATTACCAAGTTACATATACAGTATTTTTGTTTATGCCATATGATTGCTGTGTGTGTAAAGGTGGAGATGTATTCACACATACGGAGTTCTATACGTCTACACAAGTGGCATGCACGTGACTGAGATGTCTGTTGACCCTCTGTCTACCTGAAAATAAAATTTGATGCTGTCATTTTTCAGGAAGAAATTGATTCTGCAGGCTTTTTTCTTCGCCCTCCAACTTCACTGTTGGGCTGATTCTATGCTGCTACTTCAAGTTATTCAAATGTGTTTTGTCTAGCATTATTTTTTCCCCAGTGTTTTGGACCAAGGCTGAGTTTCCCGAAAATTTAAATACCTAAGATGAATGCAAACAAAGCCTGCCTACATACCCAGGCTGGTGTTCAGGAGCGCCTCAATGAAGGAGTGCATCGCTTCACATTTCTTGCGACACTGCTTTCTTTTGAAAATGAGCCTCGCCCCAGGCCCAGCGTAAGGAAAACTATTCTAATAGACATTATGGATATTTTATTCTGGACCGCATCCATAAATGCTTAGCTTTAGAATCACGTCCAGACAGATCCTTGATTAAAGGTAAATTTCAGAAAGCACTAAGGCTTTAGCATTAAGTAGGTGACCACTGCCCACCAAAGTGAAATGCCCCCAACCTGCTGCTCTGTTGGGAGGTATCTTTTGTTACTCAAATTGAATTTGGTCATCCTTATATCTCAGTGTAATGAAGGGGACAGGGGGACAGCACAACCAAAGCATAGATGTTTCTATACGTTGGGTTTCCACTCTTGAAGCTTGGTGTATGTAACCTTTAACCTTTAAATGAGAATCTCCACATAAACTCAAAATGGCGTTTACCTTTTTTAATGTATTTTTAAATCACATGCTAATCCTATTGCCCAAAGAACCTCGATGAGAATTCTTTGTCTTCACCAAAAACCATAAAGGCTGGGATGCTAGATCGAACAACCTGTGACCATTTTTCTAGCTGGGGCCTGGGATATTTTAGGATTTCAGGCAATAGAGGACTATAGGATCATAGGCAGTGTCAAGGGTTAATTTGGTTCCTCACTTGTCCTCCTCCCACTTTGTTCCCAAGTATGCGCACTGTAGATGTTGCCATCTCATGTCTGTTGAAAGTTGTTTGGCATTAGCACCTATCATACTTCAATCAGGATCCAGTGTGGGTTAAAAAATGCTTATGTGATGTTGGGGGTGGGCAGCCAGTGTTAACCCCAGCTCAAGAATGCTAGACAAGAATAGCTGATTGTCAAGAACCTAAAGCTGAACTTCATCAGTGTGTTAGATTAAGCAAAATTAGGTTTCTGTCTTAACATCGCTCTGTAGTAAATTACTTCTGATTCAGGTCAAACAAGGAATGAGGAAAGTATTACGGAAATTGAGTTACTTTACAGGAGATGGTTTTAAAGTAATCTGTTATAAAACTAAAGTATTTTAATGGAAAACCCTGACCCAGACACTCAGCTCATACAATGCTGTCTACAACTTCGACTCACCATTTTCCCTCCCCCGCAAAGCATTGTTATTTTAGGTGCTATCAGTTCTGACTGACAGCGGCCCTATGTACAAAATACGCCTGGTCCTGCACCATCCTCACAATTGCTGCTCTGCTTGAGCCCACTGTTGCAGCCACTCTGTCAATTCACCTTGTTGAAGGTCTTCCTCTTTTTTGCTGACCTGCTACTTTACTAGGCATGATGTACTTCTCCAGGGACTGGTCCCTCCTGATAACATGTCCAAAGTACATGTTGAAATTTTGCCATCCTCACTCCTAAGGTGCATTTGGGCTATACCTCTTCTAGGACAGACTTGTTCATTCTTCTGTCAGTCCATGGTATATTTAATATTCTTTGCCAATTACATAATTCAAATGCAAAGTGTTACTATACCCAAAAAACACTTTTGGCTGGTTTTAGTATCATACTGAGCTGTCCTTTAGGGAATACAGTTCATGGTAACCAGATATTCCCTTTTTATTCACTATCTGATAATTCATTAAAAACCTGCAAAATCTTTAAGGTTCATGAAGCAACAATTCTGTGTTAAATTACACAGACACTAAAAACTACTAGCATTAAAGTAGAAGTTGTGCAACACACTGGAACCTTAATTAGGCATCATGCACTAAAGTCAATAAAAGAGAGAATAGGAAAACAAAATGCTCAGAAGATCTGTGGTCCTTCACTTTGTTTTCATGCCCTTAGATCAGATCAGTCAGCTTATCTTTTATCCTTTGTCAGAGAATCAAATCAAACATCTCTTACAACTTCAGCAGTATTAAGAAGCAATGTTAAAACAACTCATTAAAACCTAAGATTACTATAATTTAACTTAAAAAAATCAAAACAGTTATAAGCTCAATGATTCGAAGAATAAGAATTCGATTTATAACAATGTCAGCTGGGCGCTGATCTAAACATTGGAAATGTAAAAATAAAGTTATAAACACAGAAGAATCCTTTTCACACATTTAAGAAAACTCAATAGATCATAAATTATGTGCAGAGATTTATAGATATTTCCAGTATATACATCTATTTTCAAATATAACCAAACTATAAACACAACTCATGATAATCACTCGACTTCTATTTCCACTCCTGAAATGACTACAGTGAAACTCCCAGTGTGATCCAGGCCACTGTTTCCAAAGTTAAGCAACAATCGCACCCACCACATTCACCATGACAAGCTTCACTATTACCAGGTTTTGACTAATTTAGTCTTTTAGCGTCACAAAGATTTGTCGCGTTTTGTGGTTCATTAATAGTGGTTCTTTGTTTCTCACGGTATTAATAAATAGCAAAGTACCAGACATCTCAAGATAGTGATAGAGTATCCAGCATGGCTGTTTCATTATCATACCCAAATAAAGATAGAGAGAAAAACATACATGATGGCTTTGGTAGTTGAAAAATAAGATGTTACTTTATGTCAACCTTTTTGAGGAATGAATAATGATTTGTACCTATTGACGAAAGAGTTGAAGCTTAACAGATGCCACTCGGGCACGAAAAGGAACAAGTCCTGGGGCCGGGGGCCAGGGAGGAGGGGAGAACAGGATTAGACTTCTAGTTTAGATAATTCCAGAACTCGGATATTTAGACAAGCAAAAAACAAAAATTACAATGTTCAAAAAAAAAGATGGGGCTGTATGGGCAGGAGCCCCCTCAAATTATCTGTAACCTGAGATCTTCAAAAGCCTTCTCCCAAGCTCTGCGTATACGTGTCCAGCACGAGGTATCAGTACTGCTGGGAACAGAGCAGTGAGCCTTGTGTAGTAAAGGAAGTAAAATACTTATCCATGACTTCTCCCGGCCTTGTCTTATTCTGAAACCCGGCCCCTGAAAAGGTCAGTGGTGATCTCATTTTTAGAGCCAATGCAGCAAAGAAAACCAGAGACGTGAACATAAAAAGCAAAAAGCCATCATGTGAAATTTCTCCATGAGTTTATTTCCTCCTTCTGTCCCAGGCCCCTGCACTTGAATTAGCTTGATGAAATACTGAAATCCTTAATACTAGCTTTGAAATAAGTAAATCAGTATAACTTCCCCCATTGCCAGACTGCACCCTATGTACTGTCTTAAACTTTAACTGTAAAGTGAAACTCACTAAAGTGCCAAGGACAATGGTTCAGAAAAAACATTCGAAACATCTCTAAAAGGTAAGTGATAACTCTCCTTTACATGAACATTCTGTTTGCTCAAAAAAATTGGTTCTCTGGCTGAATGTTACTCAAAACTAAATTTTCTCTAACTAGTATTTCTATTTTCCTTAAAGGTACATTTGTTAAAACCCTAACTGAGCCCACCTGGGAAATCTACAGCAGAAAATACGTGATGTTTCCCAACTGTGTCATAGCCAGGCTGAAGACCAGCCAGAATGTTCCCCAGGAGAGTAATCTGAAAATGTAGGTTTCCTTAAAAATCAATTTCCTGTTCAAAATGTGTTGGGGGACAAAAAGGAACTGTATTGTGTGTGTCAGTATTCCTAAAACACTGAACACGAGGCAGTAGCAAAATAAACAACAGATCCCAATACCCGTGGCTTGCACTAGTGTCTACTTTCTTCTTTGTTCGGCTATATCTGGAGGATAAATAGTTTACCTTAGAACCCCAAGGTAATACCCACATCCACATTTTCAAGGCTTTGTTTCCTTCTGGGGTTGACAAATAACTGAAACTGTTTTCTCTTTTTCTGATGCCCAACCAGCAAGCAGAACAGTCCACTTGCTTTTTCCCACTGCAGGTAACTATGTGACAGAGCACCCACGTTTCCAGAGTGGGGCTGTCTCACTGTGCAGACACAGAGGTGAGGGGGAGCCTTTGCCGCACATTGGAGCAGGTTTCACAGCCCTAGAAGAAAGGACTGATCCCAGGTCCCATGGTAAGGTGATGCTCTCTGTCACACGGATACATGCAAGTGCAGTTTCAGAACTCCCAGAACCCTACACTGAGAACTCACGATGCTCCACTGACAACATGGGGATGTATCACACTCTTGCTGGGCGGGGCTGCACTAGCTCTCTAAGTGACACAACAACCAGAGATGTTGGTAAGTAAGAGAAGGGAAAAACACGGTCACTTGTATCTCTCACAACTGAGATCCCCGTTTTTTTAATTAACCAAAGGTGGTTCGGGATTATTTCAGTAGGTTAAAATACACTCTGAAAATGCAGTTACTCAACACACGGTTCGTCAGCCCTCTATCGTCAGTTTCTTTTGTCCTCTGGAGATGAACAGAGAAGGAAGAGGTGGGACTCTCTTGGAGCACCTCTACCCTCTGTACTGGGGGTGTGTTACTGCTCACTAGCACCTTCTGTTCCATCTGATGTTGTCTTTTCTGTCTTTTTGGACTTCCTTTGCATTTGATCTTGTTCCTTCCGCCTCAGCTTTTCTCTTTGTTTTTCCATTTTCTCTTGAGCCTTCCGGGCCTTCTCTAAAGACATCTTCATTTCCTTGAGTTTTTTTTTGACGACAGCTCGGTCCTGGGATGATGTCATTCCAAGAGCCTAAGAAGGAAACACATATGCAAACCAAATTTGAGAAACTGATGACCTCTCTGCTTATGATGAGGTTGGCATCACATTGTGTTCAAATTCACAAACTAATTTAAGCATAGACAGAAGACGTAAGAACTGAGAAAGAGCTGATTATATTTGCCAAAGAATACATTGGAGGGCTGTGCTTTACTTGTTCTTCTAAGACTCCAGCACAGTATAATCTAAACCTCACTAAGTAAATGCTTTTCAGATTGGTAATTAATCGATGGATGAATGACAAAAAGGGCATAATTCTGCTTTTCCAACATTTGGGCTGTAGACATTTACAGGCAAAAGGATTGTTATATTCATAAACATTTTCAAAGGGTAGTAGCGGACACCTGAGGCTACAGAGGACTCCAAAAAGGGCAGGAAGAATAGAAATGGTTTCCTTTCTGCTCATGCATTCATTTACAATGAGAACCAAAAACATCTTTGGGACCAGAATGCTCACGTCAGCAAGACCAGCCATTCTCTTCCTGTAGGCAGGCCTATAAAGGAAGCCTGATTATAATGAGGAGACTTTCGAGGAGCTTGGAATTCAGAATAAGGGGACTTGGTTATATACTTTAAATGTTTCATGACCTTAAGAATCAACAGCCAGATGCATCCATCTCCCCGACAGGGACAGCCTTGTCAATGGGGCCTTCATATTCACAGGCTATTGATTGATCTCTAACCTTTTCAAGGCTGTCAAGAGACACTCATCTGCCCATAAGCCTAGCAGGCGGTGGAGGAGGAGCTGGCTCTAAGCTCCTTTTTTGTCCTTTTTGCACAGGAGTGGGTTCCACCTCAGTCTCTAAGAGAGATGAACTGGATGAGTGGAAATGAAAGTACGATGGAGGGGAAGGGAAGAGAGGGGCTGCATGTATTTGGGGAACAAAGTTCTGGGGAGACTTTTGGAGTGGTATGCAGGGAACAGTGGGTGTGGAGGAGAAATGAATAAAGAAGGGAAGATGCATGAATTTGGTTCTTAATTCTGAGGTGATGGAAGAAGAGTCGACACTGGCCGTTATTAAAACTCATACTACATAGGAAGTAAGTAGGTTAATATATAGACCACGTATTGCCAGGTGGAAGCAATGGAGCGGTCCCTCACTCTCCCAACCAGCAGCCTACTGTTGGATTTCGAATCCCTAACGGGATTACTACACTTCACTTACTATTCAGAAATAAGTCAATGTCCTTTCTGCTGACTGTTGATGAGAATTACCTTTCAGATAAGCAGAATGCTCTTATCTAATGAAAACATTTTAGGTGCTACAAGTAACAAATTATACCTGGTAACCTAACACAGACATATCATTCTTTACCTTAAGTTTACTTCCATCCAACTGCAGGAGTTGCTCTCCAGTGATGTTTTGGGCACTGAATTCAGATACATACTGCTCCAGATTTAGGCTCATTAACCAGTGAGAAACCTGCTGCACACTCCATTCATGAACGGCCCGATTCTGACACTGACTGTGTTTGGGAGACTGTCCATCATCAAGGATCTGAGATAGGAATGTCATGCAGTGTTGTTAAAGGACCACAATGCCATGGCTCAGCGTGGCACATTATGCTGTAAAAAGGAGTTTCTTGCCTACTAGAGCCACACTTAGTTTTAACTCATAAAATGATAAGCTAATGGTTCTGGTAGCATATATATATGGTTAAAAAGAAACATACTTATTACCTACATGTTTTTAGATATTTGTAAATTTTAAAAAATTCCCCCAAATAAAGCAGTATTATTAATGTAGGAAGTTTAATAGTGAAAATACACTCTGATGTTGCACCTTGTACGTTAAAACACTTTGGAAACATTATCACATGTAGATAACAAATATTTCATCAATGGTCTCTATATACAATGCACCACTCTGTATTTGTCCTCTGATAAGACATTAGAGATATTTAGAAATGCATTCTAAAATACAGCAGGGCCTGCCACTTGGAAGAGGAGAGCATTAAGCCCTCAAGCATTCTTGGGGAAATGTCACATCCAGTATTCCATTTAAGCAGCAAAGCAAACCTGAGAGTAAGGTACAGCAGGTCATATTCACAATTACTTCTAACAGATGAAGAAATTGAGGCTCAGAAAAGTCTACATGATCTGTCCAAGTGGTAGAGCTCAAGAGTGTGCTTGTATTCCCAATCCCAGGCTTTGTCCAGAGCAGAATATTGTTTTAATAGTGAAAAGGGGCATGTCGTTCCTAGAACCACTAAGCTAAGAGGAGATGGAGGTGATGATAGGTCTTGGGGGAACATAGGTGTCACCTTGGTGACCCTGCAGGGAACATAGAATAGGGGATGGGTTAAGCTGGGATGATGTAAAGAAATGAAACAGAATGGATCATATCAAGGCGATGGTGATGGGAGACAAAGAGAGGAACTCTGAAGGTGGAATTGGAGATCCTCTTAACTCAGGAAAGCTTTTTAAACTAAGATATAGACAAGGGCAGAGAGTGAAGCTTTTTAAACACAAGGAACTCTTCCACTCTAGAGGAACGTTTTCTTGTACCGTTTGATTTTTATAGTATCGGCAAAGAGAGAAAACAAGGTTCAAACAATATCACACGAGCCACCACACACAGCCCCCTGATAGCTCACCTCGTCATCTATCATGTCCAGACTCTGAGTGAGGGAGCAACAAAGGAATCAAAAAGAAAAGTGTTATAGAAACACAAGACACACAAATACTGTGTAAAGTCTTATAAAAATTAACATCGCACCAAGCTTGAGGAATATGGGTAGAAAGGTTTAGTCATGTCAGAAAGGAAAATACAAGAACAAATATTTAGAGCGAAAATACCTTTGTTTACAGTGTCCCCCCTCCTCCCCAAATACTCACATATATATTTTTTCTACTCATCTTTTGGGGGAGTAAGTCAATCACAAATGTAATTTTTTACCTCTGTTGTACAAGACAGAGGGAAAAAAAGAAATAATCAGGACTTCATATTAAATATAAAACCGTGGCCCTGATGATTTATATGTAAAATCTACCCTAAAAAACATTTTCCCAGAGATAGCTCATGGATAAACTGTATGATTTCAGGAAGCCATGCACGCACCTCATCTGATGACAGTGCTAAGGACTGAGAGAGTCCTGGTGTTTTAGGTTCTGCTCCCAGGCCACTCAGCTCTGCCGAACTGGTACTGCTGGGGCTGAAGTCATCATTGAAGGTAAAATTCTGAAAAAATAAATAAAGCCCAGTGTTAAGTGAACACAGTGAGTGAATTCGAGGTAGGTGTGTTTCCAAGTTCTAAAAACGTTCTTTGTAAATAATCTTATAAGAAATTCATGTTCAACTTGGTGATGACCTTCAACCGGGCTGTGGTTGAGAACACTGCCTCTTTTGTGGCTGAATGGGAATTCTGGGTGCTCTCTCCATCTGATAGAAGGATCGGTGTTTTAGAGAAATGATTCTTCGGTCTTTCTTCAAGGGTACAGAATACACTGTCCTCTGCAACTGCTCAGAGGAATAATATTAATAAGCCTATCTTCTTTGGCCCTAATTGTGATGAGTAACAACAGTGTAAGTAAAAATACAAGATGGTGTGGAGAGGCTGAGTTATTAGGAACAGATGGCAATCCATATCAGAAAGGTAGCTATAGCACCTCCAGGGAAGGACTGCTTGTTGTCGGCCATGATAAATACTGTAAGAAATGGCAGATCCTCTCCTAGATGTACCCTTCAAGATGATGAGCTCTGGGGGAGGTCAGAATCTGACAATACACCGGTAGGCACATGCTAAAATACAACTCACGCAGCTCCAGCCGATTATCGAAGAGGTTGCAGCATAGAGCAGATACACGTTCCTAAACGAACACCTGGGGTGGGGGTGTGGGTGGGCTTTAAATAAAACTTCCCCAGAATTTCATTAAAAATGTTCAGTGAATATTAAAAGCAAATAAATTAACAATGGCTATGTAGCTACATTTGGGAATACATTTTAAACAAATCTGGAGACTCTCCAGTGTAAGATAATGGCAGAATTATTCAAAAAACATTTAGATGTTTCAGATACGATGCTGAAAAGGTTTAAAAGTCAAAGTGGCCTACTGATGTCAAAACTTTTGCTAATAATGGTATATGGCTGGCTCCCCAGGAACTCTAGGCACTTGACCAACACCATCTTGTTTCATATTCCACTTCCTTAGGAATTGGACCGTTACCTTTCAGTTAGGTTCCATTTTATTGGGTTTAGTTGGATGTCAATAATAAATACCACACCAGAGGCTAGAGAATTCAGTATCAAACAAATTCCATGGTTTTCTAAAACTTCAGAAAGGGAGTCTAAATCAGAGCACATGGAGCTAGGCTAGTAGAACATTTAAGCAGGAGGGCATTTAACACAGAACATTACCATCTGACATCATCTATGGAGCCACCACCCCGAACCCTCTGAGCTGTGGACTTCAAGAAAAGAATTAAATTCAAGTAACATTAATCACACGTTTCTGTTTGAGAAAGAAAAGCGAACATAGATAAAAGGAGACCAAACAACATGTGAAAGTTAGCCACCATATGTGTTTCAATAAAATGTTAGGTAAGGTTTGCAGCGTCATGCTGGAAATAACCATCGTGTGTTTAAAAACAAGTTAACACCCATGCATGTAATTCCTAATTCTGCTAAAGTTAAAGGACTTTGGTGATAGAATAATAAGTTGTTCAACATTCAGTTTGATATTAAAAGAAGAAATAAGTGAGGGTGCTATGTCAGCTTTGCTTTGTTTTAAAGAGTTTCACTTAGATGTATTGAACATACATTCAGCCCTAAATTTATTTGTTTTCCAGTAAATCTTGAAGAGCACAGCAAAATAGTTTTGTAATGTAATTTAAAGTGGAATACTTGGTAAACAAATCTATCATACTGTTCAATGATTCAAATGCATCTTTCCCAGCATGGCTTAACTGTCAAACTGAGATTAAATAGTCATATGTGAAAAGACAGGCAAATCAAAGAGTAATGTACAATCTAGAATGGAACAGTATTATAGAGGTGATGGTTAAATAAGGCTTTCTCTTTTCCCACACAACAAATACCATGCATTGTTTACTGCCGTGTTATCACATTGGTTTCTCAGATCCAGAGTACACACACGAGTTGAGAGTGCCTTCCAAAGACTGAGGAGGAGAATGGGTTTGGGTTTTTCTTGTTTGCTTTTTTAATCCATGTGTTTTCTACCTTGGACCCCTTTTTATCTGAAATTAGAGTCTCAGGAGAAGGCTGAAGGGGACTTGTAGGTGAAGGCAGGTTCTTGAAGGAATAAGATCCTTTTCTGCTTTCATGAAACCATAAGAAAGGTATGCAAGGTGAGCGAATGGAGGCCTGAGCTGTGGAGGGTGGCTTGGGCTTCCAATTTTCCAGTCTGCCTCTGAAGACCCTGTTTTATAAAAAGAATGAATGTGTTAGACAATGAAGGGACAGATGTAAGACTTACTGAATTCTGAAGGAACCCTGAATACAATTTAAAGTAATAGATGGAGAAACTGTGTTACATAATGGAGAATAAAAAAATGTGTGCTTTTGACTAGAATATTAATCTTAACAGTTACTTTTTGCATCTAAATGGGTTCTATAACAATGATCAACATTCTTGTACTGCTACTGCCATGATGAATTTTTATTAAATGTGCCTATTAAATGTATGTGGATATATTAAAATCACAGAAGGGCACAGTCTCTTAGGAACTTGCTATGGGTTTAGCCATCACGGCATTCCCTTTACCTGAGTGACATCCCAGTAGCTCACTGCTAGTGATATTAGCTCAAGACCAGCATTCTTTCCTGTCTTCCAGCGGACTCGTGCTCTTGGTTTGGGACTTTAGAAAATTATATACTTAAATGACTCAGAAATTTCACGGCTCACAATACATGAAACAGAACCCACATCCCACTGGTTGTCATCACAATTTTAGTGCCTAACACTGTAGTTGGAGGTTCAGGATCTACCGCCTCCTGAGTACATGGCCTTGGTCTTCTCTCAGCCTCTTGTTTCCTCATCTGTAAAATGTGGATAACTTACAAATCTCATAGGTTGTTGTGAAGAGTTAATGAGAGAATGCCTTATTTGAAAAGGTCTTTTAGTAGCCCCAAATCCTGGACAGGCAGCTTTTGAAACAAAATCTAAAGATGACATTTAATTAAAACTCTTTCACAACATTCTCACTGAAAACAAATGTTCTAGACTAAATTCCACATGGGCTTGTATATCCAGCACTAAGGTCAGGGCCAGAGGCCACACTGTGAATGTGGTCTGCTGGGAGCCAGGCTGCAAGGGCGGCCCCTCTGCACCCACTGCCCCCAGCATAAACATCAAAGAATCCCTGAAAAGTCAGGAGGAGCCAGGCTGCAAGGGCAGCCTCTCTGCACCCACTGCCCCTAGCATAAACATCGAAGAATTCCTGAAAAGTCAGGAAGAGCCAGGCTGCAAGGGCGGCCCCTCTGCACCCACTGCCCCTAGCATAAACATCGAAGAATTCCTGAAAAGTCAGGAATATCTCTGTCATCTGTGTTATGTTTCTGTTTCATTTTCAGCCTGTGTATAGCAGAATGTATAAGCATAAAATTCCATTATAGATTTAGGGACCTTTGGACGGGGGGCGTCCTACTCATAATCCCCTGGTGAAATCCCGGGTAGGGACAGCCCGTGTATTACTTGGGGATCAACATGAAGTTGTCTTAGGGGAAAAACAAATAGCTCGACTATGGAAAACAAAAACAGGATGGTGGAATCCTGGTATTTACCGAGGCCCTTTTTGTGATTAAACCACCACCCACACATGATCCCATAAAAGTGGAAAAACAAAAGGCAGTAAGTTCTCTCAGCCAATTTCTCAGCCAATTACAGGTCAACCTTCTCGTCTACCCCGCTCACTGCTGCGCTTGACTGGTCTTTGGGTATAGAGATTGGGCTAATTGTCCTTGGCATAATCGCGGACAATATGACGTAACCCAAAGTGGCTGGACTTCAAAAAATCTGGCCACCCTGGACAAAATGGACAAAGCCTATGTGGCAATGGTTTTTGCAAAAAGATTAATTATTATAAAAACTGTGGAAGGAATTGCAAGATTAAGCATAAGTGTAAAGCAGTATGAAGTCAATTGTTACTTTGTGTAAAAATCAACAAAATATTCTCTTCAATTAAACAAAAACTCATTGTACTTGTGTGTGTATGCGGAACTGTACTATGTGTCACTTGGAAAATTATGTCTCTGGGAAATGATGTTTATGATTATATCTTGTACTGCCCCTTTATTGATCATGCGATGTTATGCTTTTGTAAGCTTATGATATAAAAGACCATGTAAAAAATAAAGAGCAGGCTTCTTTTTCTGCAAAATGAAAATATAAGACACACTACCTCTCATTCTTTTTCGCCGAACTCTACCCCTCCTCTGGTAACCCTGTTCATTGCTGAGGCTGGCCCCCGGCAGTGGTCAATGAGATCAAGGAAGTTCGTCCTCTGGCGATACCAGGAGCTTTCTTTCTCCAGCTTCACGCACCAAGGTGACGTGTGGAATGGTGGGACAGTGAAGTAGAAAGGAAGAAAAGCCCACTTCTAAGGAGACAATCACTATCTGACTGCCACATCCTGAGGTATGCTCTGAAGGGCATTTTCCAGTTCTCCAAGAGGCGTGACTGGGCCCTTGCTGAGGCTATATCCTTATTTCTTTGTGTATCTTGACTCCAAAAACGGATGTAATCTCTGTGTGTTTTCTAGTATCCTTAAAGGGTTGAACAGTAGCATGCATCCATCTACACTAGGGTGTAGAATATATTTTTTTTAAAAAGTAAACTTTCTATTACTTTAAAATTACTGACCTATCAGCTTACCTGGAGCCCTGGTGGTGCAGTGGTTAAGAGCTAGGCTGCTAACCAAAAGGTTTGCAGTTCAAATCCACCAGTCACCAAACATTTTTTCTAAAATATGTGCCAATTTCCTTCTGGATAAATCAAACTTGTGGGCCTACAAAAGGAGGAAGAAGGGTTTGGGAACAGTATTCTATTACTGACCGCTTATAGTCTGTTCCACTTTGTGGAGAAATTTCTTAGGAATGACATGAAATTCTTTCCTAATTACTTCCTTAATTTCTTCTTTCCTTCATTTCCCCCTCCCTTTTTTCCTTTTAACTTTTTTGACTCTGAGGGCAGTTTACGGGTTAAGCTGCATAAACTCAATATAGATCTTTAATGATTCCCCTGAAAATGGACGTTGGTAGAAATGAGCTCTTGATGGATCTGAAAATAATTTCCAGAGGATCAAAACAGGTATATGTTCTATACTCACTTTTTACCTTCATTTTTAGATTGTACCAATAATGGCTTGCTATCATTTTGAGAAAAAAAAAAAAAAATAGAATTAACAAGTCACCATCATACCCCTGATAGCTTTATTATTGGGGACTAGGAGAAATAATGGGTTCAAATCAGGTCTTTACAATCCAAAGTTGTCATTTTTGGGGGGGTAACTGTGCCCTGACATTTACGGTTTTTACACCCACTCCTCACTTATTGACATGGTTAGGTTCCAAAGACTGGGTCATTAAGCGAAAATAGGCATTATGCAACCACATCACATCACGACATGGAGGGTAACTACATCGTTACACAATTGGCAAATTATATCATTACCCCCCCCAAGAAAACCAAACTGCCGTAGAGTTGATTCCAACTCACAGCGATCATTACATAACTGTTAAAGTACATAATTACATAACTGCCAAACCACTGAAAATCATGGCCTAACCAAGTTGACACGTAACCTTAACCATCACAGCCAGTGTTACTTTTGCCTTGTATCTCAGCATTTGTTACTGCCAGATGTACATCGTTAATGCACAAAATAGTTGGATAGTAGATTTTTTACTACTGTAAATGCTAAATGTCTGATAACAAGACAGTCGATAAGTGAGGAGTGGGTGTAGTTAACAACTCTGCATAACAACTCATTTACATACATCTTGAAACCAATTTATCTCAGGGTGTGAGCATCTAAAACTTAAACTACTCAGTTAAACATTCCACGGTGGTGTTTTTTTTCCTTGCTTTAACTTTGAGTAAAAGATGTGTAAAGTATTCAGAATCTAAACTTCTGGAACAAAAAACATATGAAAAGAATATACAGCCCAAGAAGGCTGTCCAAACTCCTTGCCATCAAGTCAATTCTGACTTATAGAGACCCTATAGCAGAGAGTAGAACTGCTCCGTAAGACTTCCACAACTGTACTCTTTACAAAAGCAGACTGTCACATCCTTCTCCTGTGGAGGAACTGGTGAGTTCAAACCACTAACCTTTTGGTCAGCAGCCCAGTGCTTAACCACTGCACCACCAGGGCTCCTTAAGAAGGTAGTAAAGGAGGTTAATTGAACAAAGTTAGCTGCAACCAGAGAAAGGTTGTGGACTTCAATTTATTGAAATAAGTAATTCTGTAGGGTTCTAACATCTACCAAAGAGATGGGTTAGAAAGCCAGCCCCATCTGAAGGGGACTTGGAGACTCTACTGCATAAAAGCTATGGAAAACACATATCCATCTGCTCAGAGACAACCATCCTGGACATATTCTGCTCCCAGATCCCAAGTTCTGATTAAATCTCTGATCAATAATCACTTAAGCGCATATGAGATGGTTAATGTAGTCTTCAACCTTAACTCACTTAAGATGGTAAAACTGTTTCCTTAATGAGTCTTCCCAACACTGAGAGGGTTGAAAATGAAATAGCAAGTTGATCATGTAAACCACATTCATACTATCGAAACACAAATGTTAAGTTTAGGAATCATACAGTGTTTAAGAAAACCTGCACTATTAAAATTCTGAGAAATTTGTCTATTGATTCTACCTTAAAACATTTAAGCTGATTTTAGACTTGTGTTTTTAAGGTGTAAAATAATTTAACAACATTGTTAAGAGCAGTGGGATGTTAGAACCGCTGTATTTTGTGTATTTATAGTTTCAACTTATTAGATTTATGAGAGGTTTTTAAGTACAGAGAACTGTTTTGCTTGTTAGGAATGTAAGCTTGTCAGGTTTCAGCTATTTGGAGTGCTTAAAAAGGACAGTGAATACATTAAATTTATAAATGCAGCTATAAATGAGACAGCCAGTCAAGGGGGATAAAGTCTACCCTATTAAGGCTAAAGGAAAAAAAAAACCCAGTGCCAGGCTAAGCAAACATTAAACAAAGGTCTCCACGAAAATGATGGCTTTTATTTTACATAAAATTTTACAGAATGTATGAACAAAATAACAAGATTTGTAAGTTGAATGAAAACTCCTAAAAAATACTAGATTTTGAGATTTGAGACATTAATAAATAACTCTTCATTTAAAACCCAAGTAATCCTTTCTTTGAGCAGCTCTACCCTGTTGCTGAGTAATCTCAAACTCACTGTCGTGCCATGATTTGTCTAAAGTTCCTCTGAGAGAAATAACATCCATGAAGGATTGCCTAGAGTATAATCCATATACTTCACTCATTCTTCAAGATATTAGAAAAGTTATCCTTGGATGAGTAAGACTGCCAGCAAAAAAAAAAAAAAAAAAAACATATGGAGAATACTTTGTTTTATATTCCTTCCACCAGAGTTGCTTTAAATATTAATAATAATAATGATAGCAGTTTATATTTATTAAGGACTTAAAATGTGGTTAAATGTGACTCAATCCTCCCAAAGCCCGGTGAGGTATGTATATGTCTCTATTTATGGATGAGGAAAGTGAGGCACAGAGAGGTTAAGTACTTGCCTAAGATGACAAGGCAGAACTGGGACTTGAACCCAGTCAGTCAGTCTCACTCTACAGCCTGCCTCTTAACTACTTTAACATGCTCCCGGCTTTCACTGAAGGCCATTATTACATTTACTGTGAAGATATTGTTGAAAATGTATACTAAGTGCCAACCTTTACTTACTTTTTGCTTTATCTTATTTCCTTCTACCCAATTAATTTTTTTAAAGAAAATATATTGTGATATTGTATGTACTTTTATATATAAACAAATTATTTTTGCAAAAAAAGTAGACAAAAAATATAAAAAAACAAACAAAAAATTAATACATGTTGATTTATAGACTAAGTGAATAATGAGTTAGAAACAAAAAATTTGTTTTTCACAGAATCATACACAGTCAACACTGCCCAAGAGAAACAAAATGTGAGCAACATATATAAACTTAAATTTTCTAGTCACGTTAAAAAAAAAAACTAAATAATAACATATTTTTAACCCCAAATATCTGAAATACTATTGTTTCTACATGTAATCCATATTACAAAATTATTAATGTGATATGTTACATTGTTTTTTTGTTTTTTTTTTCATATTAAGACTTCAAAAACAAACACGTATTGCCTCCTATGGCACATTTCATGGACTAGCCACATTTCAAATGCTCAATAGCCATGTCTGAGTAGAGGCTACCATGCTGAACAGTGCAGATACGGATGAGTAGGAAGTTAGAGACATGTAGTTTTAGTCCAACTCCCCCTTTTTTTTCTTTTTATAAGAAACCCAGGTCTAAGGAATTTAGACTTACCTACAACAAAAAAAAAAAAAATTTTTTTTTTTTTTTTTTTTACAACAAAGTCAGGGTTTCCTTGGGATATACTGGATTCCAACTCAGTGTTCTTTCTACCACTCACACTTCTAAGGTGAGTGTAAGTTTCTTTCCACAGACTTCCCTTCATCTCCTTTCCCCATCATTTTCCCACACACCATCATTCAGTCAGGAGCCTCTCCCACAGAGCTCCAAAGTAATGTGCCGCTGACATCAGTGGCTATTTACTCTAGGGTTTAGGATGATATTTTACTCTTTAATGTGTACTTTAAGGAATACATAAACACTGACAACAAAATGTTGCCTGCTTTTATCATCTGCTATCCTGCCTGCTTAAACCAGATGTTAACTGAGCACATATTTGAAGAAGACAGAACCATATCACATTTCTTTGTGGGGTTTATGTATCACTATTATTTTTAGCTCATCTAATTTCTCTATTTGTCTCATGCTGGTCTTGTATCTCAGTCATTAGGTCATCACATGAGACACAACAGAATAAACTCTTTACAGTCTAGGAGGAAACCACTAAAACCAAGACGAAACTTAGCAAATATCTTGCCTTTTTAAAGTCAGGTCATAGCTAACTGAATGACCTAATCAGATTATAACAACCTAATAAGAACTGGATGAAAAGCCTAAGAGATATGATTTAGTAAGTCAATTCCTGAGTGGTTCTCCTCCTGTTTCCAAGAAAGCCTCGCAGGGAGGTGAGTTTATTGCCAGTTCTTCTCCTCAACTGCAGCGTGACCCCGGAGCCCAAGGCACTTACCACCCCCCTACCTTCAGGGACCCTGTGAAACCAACTCAATTGATTAAGCTCCTACTGGGCAGTAATTCTGCTCTTCCTGGAATATGTTTTATAATGTGCTGGGCCCATTACCAATCTTTACAGGAGAACAGAGGCTGTCATTAGGTTTGATTAGTGCTAACCAATTACTGTGATAGCTCAGAAATAATTTTTTTAGACACATAAAAATGTTCCTCTTCTTCCCTTCTTCTTCTCCTTCTACTATTTCAGTGTCATGAATTCCTTTCAGTTCTGCCAAAAATCCTACTGTAATTACAAATAATTATAAAATTATGTTTCTAATTGGAAACTATTCTGTACTGTTGGCACATGTGGAACACTGCACTTTGTGACTACTGAAACAGAGGGACTCCAGAGTTCATGTTTTACAAATACAGAGATGGCCAGGAAGCTGGCTAGAAGCCTGGCTGCTGGTTCAAAAGCTGACAGCAGCTGTGGTAAAGCAGTGTGCTGAGGACAGCTACCACCCACTAGCCCCCGGGTTTATCCCTGCTTTTGCTAAGTGAAAACTCACCAACAAAATCAAGATTTACTTGATTTTCAACTGGAATTTATACAATGAGAGGATAAACTCTGGCTACTATGACTGAAACTCAGACATTCTCCCTGTTGCTATATGTCTGTGGTTATCTTTTTTAGGGAGGAGCCTCCAAGGTCAGAGGTAGTGACTTCCTTTGATGGCTGGGACCAAAAGGAGGGCACTGTCACTTCAAAAGTGTCCGAGTTTCTCTCCCATTGTGTATTTGTGTCTCTCTCTCGCCCATGAATGGAAGAATGTGCTTTTATTTCTGAATATATTTGATAGTTTTCTATTCTTAATCTTAAGGCACAATGTAGATCATTTTACTTCTCATTCCAAAACCAAACAAAGTTAAATTGCTTTTGACCTGCATATGGTCTCTGATTTACCTTTATTTTTCCTGAGGTGGCTGTTTTCAATATAAAAAGTTTCCTATCCTTTCTTCATTATACAGCATAAAGAAAACACAGACTAATAAAAATGAGTAATTTGGGAATTTTCTCTCCTCATCTCCCACTCCCTGTCGCTTGTAATCCCAAGAAGAAGGTACAACTTCCTCATCAAGGATAAATGCCCAAAAACAGAAAAAGAAGAAAAAGAAACATAGAGAAGACAAACTATAAAATAGATAAGTGGTCCTCTAATACTTTTACTTTCTTTTTTCCTTAGCATTTTGTCTGTTTCTTCCTTAATCTATCATAGAGATGATTCTAAAATTTCACAAAGAAACTTAAAGGTCATTAGATGCATAACTAACTGGAGGTAGCATGGTGTGCTGGGAAGAGATTTAGACGGAAGGCAGAAGCCCCAGCGTGACATTAATTGCCTGCTGCTTAACCCTGAGCACATCAATTAAATTCTATGAAGGTGAAGTTCCTCACAATAAAGGTACTGTTATCTGCCCTCCTAATCTTATTGTAAGGATCAAATGAAGAAATAAATGTAGAAGTGCTTTGTAAATTGCAAATAATAATAATAACAAAAAATAATACCAAATTGCTACCTTAATTATTATTTTTGAATACGTTCTATGTGCTGGGTACCATGTTAAGTACTTTACATAAAAACTCATTTAATCCTCACAATTACTTTATGAGGTAGGTACTATTATTACCTCCATCTCATAGAGAAGAAAATGGAGGCACTGAGGGTTAAATAACTTGTCCAACATTAAAAAGATGGCAAGAGGAAGAGTTATGATTCAAACCTAACAGTCTGACTCCAGGGCCTTATCCTTTGTCTTCCTATACAAACCTAAATTTAAAATTTATGTAATCTCAGGATAAAATTAGAAAAACTTGACAACATGTTATAGAAAGCTCACTTCTAGGGAAGTCTTTATTGAACAGTAAGCATAGTCTTAAACCAAAAACCAAACCCGTTGTTGTTGAGTCGATTCTGACTCATCCAAAAGCCAAACCCATTGCCATTGAGTTGATTCCAACTCCTAGCGACCCAGTAAGGACAGAGGAGAACTGCCCCAAATGGTTTCCAAAGAGCAGCAAGTGGATTCCAACTGCTGACCTGGTTAGCAGCCAGACTTTTAACCACTATGCCACCAGGGCTCCTTCAGACTCACAGTGACCCTAAAATCAATTAAACAGGCAAGGGCAGCCAGGACGGTGGCCATTCTTACATGCGTATGGAAAAGACAATCTTGAAAGACAACAAAGTAACTCAAACCATTAGGCCACCAGGGCTCCAAAAAGGGTGTCTGCCTTCCCATCAGGGAAAACCTTATGTGTGTCTAAAGTCTCACACAGAATTTTTATACTCTACTTAAAGATTTATGGAAACTGTTAATATGACCATAATTCTGCAATCAAGGACCAGTTGGTATGTCCAAGGCCTGATATGTGCTGTAACTGGAGATGGAAAAATATAGTCTGATTGTGCAGTTTTTCTTATATGTCAACTCTAGGTATTTCACTTCTGCTCAAAGATACCGAGCAGTGATTTCAGTTAACTATGGAAGGGGGTCAGAAAGTTCAGGTACAGAGATAATCTATGTTCCTAATCACTCTCCCGTACCTGCTACCTGGAGAAAACCTACTGGCTTCTTTTTCCTTTTCTTTCCATTTCTTCCCCTTGTTGGAATTCCTTCTCAAAGGCACCCTATAATGACAGCACACAGTCAGAAAGGGGAAGTTGAGATTTTCTTCTTTAATTTCCCTTTTACAGAAGGCTAGTTTTTAATATCATGACATGCTTACCCCAGATCCACAAACTTCTGCTTAATTTTTCCTCCTTGTATCACCAGTGAACTGGATGCCTTTAGTGATTTGGAACCTTTGGCATCATCTAGGACATACACATATATGGAAAAGATAAGTTATTATTATTATTATTTCTTTCAAGGCCCAATTATTTCCTGCTCTGAACTTTTTGCCGATACCATGCGTTTTCAGTAACGGAGGGCATGCTGGGTCATTGAGTGTATTTGAATTTTTGGTAGGAAATACAGTTTTTATTTTATGCCTTATCCCACAAATCTAAACTTTAGAATCCAAAGATACATATGTGTATCCTCTGACACCCCAAATTCTAGCCCCAGAGACCAGAGGTACATACGTATACCAAATAAAATTTTTCAAAATTTGTTTTTCCTACCAAAAATTTAATGATTCAGTACCACCTCATACAATACCCTGTAAAAACAGTAATTTGTGGTACATGCCCATTTTTTCCATTTCAAACTGTTATATAGGGCCCTGACTGCTGGCAGCACATACTGTCAGTGGTACAATAGCTCCCCAATGAACCCCAGAGGCTGGAAAAGTAGGTGTCAGCTACATATACCACAGGCCACGGAAGGGTTAAGGCTATGAATCAAAAGTCAGTGCATATCTGAATCTAAGGGATTTGCCTAAATTTCTAACTATAAAAGAGAAAATAAAAAGAATGTCTTTTTATAAGATGCAGGAAACAGCTACATTGGGGAGTATTCAGTTAAGCTAGCAGAAGTCTTGTTGGGCCTAATGTTCACCACAAAGAATTTTCACTTCAAACATACTAGAATGAGAAAGATAAGCAAGAATAAACACTATCAAATCATCCTTTGCATTCAAAGCAGAGATCAAAGGACTTTCCTTCTGTTCCTTCTTTAGCTACAACCCTTTGCTTCAAATGCCTGGGCTTGTCCTCCATGCCTTTGGTTAGTGCCTTCTAACACTTGTCTTTGGTTAATGCCTTCTGACATTTCCCTCATAACTTCAAAGCCCAGTACTGAACGTCACCACTGAGAGTCTGGGACATTTTGAGGGAAAGTGAGAAGAGAAGTGTTCCTTTTGGTCTCTGTTTTTAATAGGCTGTGGCCAGTCCTGGGACAGGGAAGGGCATAACATGGGGGAGACTCCTAAGCAGGAAATCAGCCATAAAACATTTGTATCTTGTGAAAGGTTCCTCTCAGAAGTTGGGTTTGAGCACAACTTGGCGGCCTCCCATGATGCAGAAGATGCCAAAATCTCATTGTGTGGAGCTGACTGATCTTTGCCTCTTTGAGTTATGCTGGCATTCTAAAGGGTAGCAGCTGCTGGGGGATGGGGACACTCGAAAGGACGCTAAAAAAACAATCAGAGGACAGGCTTTGGGGACCCAGTTTAACATCATACAGAGGAACTAGATTACTATAGTGGCACTTGCTCTAACTCCTAAGGCTATTCTTGGACTATTCAGATACTGTTTAGTTTTCTACTTCAGCATATCCGATTACCTGAGATGATTAACAAACTTAGTGTTTTAAATTTAATGTATATTTGCGTATGAAACTACCCTTCCCTAATTGTCTGTTGATGTCTGTCTGTCTGCCTTATCTTTTTAAGACTGTTAAAAATTTCAGGAACTTTCTGGAATGGAATGCAGAGAGAGTAAGAGTCCTGCTCAAAAAGGTATTCAATTAACCTTGCAGGTCAATTTTGCTTATGCTTTGTGTTTTCTTCAGGAGAAATTTCTAAACACACATACATCCTTAAAAAACATGAAGTGGTCACAGAGTTGAACCACAGTTAAGAGTCTAGGTTTAAATCTCTAAAGCAATACACCCACCCCAAAACCGGGCACTGACAAATGCTTCAAGGGTCTTTAGCAATGAGCTTTTCATATTTTCAGTTATGGTAATGATACTCAGATTACAATAATCAATTCTTTGACATGTACATAATGAAATCCAAGAGTCAGAAATATATCCATGTCAAAATTCACTTCTAGTCTCAGATATTTATTATGGATATTTACATCATGACTCTTTAGGTAACTGAATTAAATAGCCATAGATATGGCACATAAACACACACACACAAATCACAGACATGGTACAAATGCCTTCTAAGGTGATTCTGCCAAAGGACATTTAAGAAAAAAAGCAAGGCTTCAATTTTCTTAAAAGGGGCTGAAAACAAAAGTGCTGAATTCTTCCAGATCAATTCTAAAGCAACTCTGAACGGCTAGGACCGCACACAGTGAAAAGGGAGATCGCCTAATTATTTTCTGAATTACAGACAGCTGAGGATTTTTTTTTTTTAAACAAGTGGTAAGAACACCAGATGAGACAATGTACATGGAAGCATTCTGTAACCACTTATTTGGACATCTCGGGACTAAAAACCTGACTTTGTCAATAACAGAGCCCGCTGCTAGGCAACCTCCCATCATTTTCTCACACATTTACCAAATTGTGTTCCATGGAACACTTGAATGAATGCTTCCAAAAGGCTGAAGAGGCAAGATTAATAATTCACTTCCCAATTTTCAACCAATCCAATACATCATTAATGTATACGAGAACTTCTATTCTGCATTAAAACCAACATTGGCTTGGTATGATCTCAGCAAAAGAGAAAGAAACGTGACATGCTTTTATTATTTGTTTTGTTAGCTTTATGTAAGTTTCCATTAGGCTTTTTGGAATCTCTCCAATACCACCTCATGAGCAATTAGAAGTCTAGGCCCCCAGGTTGGGTGCTTCAGTTTTAAGCCTTTTCATTTTCAATGGTTATAAATGATCTTCTGATAGCTAAATCTTTCTTTTCTTGGTCTTCTTAAACTCTCTACAGTAAGACTCTTGACTACCTCCTCTTCATTGAAAACAAACAAAACATTGCCGTCGAGTCAATTCCAACTCACAGTGATCCCATAGGACAGAGCAGAATTGCCCCACAGAGTTTACAAGGAGTGGCTGGTGGATTTTGAATTGCCAACCTTTTGGTTAGCAGCCAAGCTCTTAACCATTGTGCCACCAGGACTCCTAAATCTACCTCCCAGCCCTGGTGTTTCTCCTGAGCCCACCACCTCCCTTTCCCTTTTTCTGAGTTAATCATCTTTCCTCATAATGTTTCTGATGTCCTATTTTCAGATAATGACAAGACATTCTTGCTGAAGCTAGAAACTCTATCAGTTTTGGCTCTCATTTTCTTCCACCTAGATCTAGTCAACGTACTTTTCAAAGGCTCTTGTATCATTCTTTCCTGTCATTGTCTATTACGGCTCCTTAGAGGTTATCACCCACAAAGAGACCATTGTTATTGTTTCCTGACTCATCTTCATCATAGCTAATGTCTTTTCCTTTTTATTCCTCTGTACAAACATTTCGTGGTTTCCTCATATTATAAGAAGGTATCTAAGATATTTAAATTCTAGAAGTATAGACTTAACCTACCAATTCCATTCTACATGCAATCGCTCTACATAAACAAACCGCTTCAGCCAGGCTGGGACAGCCCCGTTCCTTTAAATCCATCTTATGTATGCCTGTCTGGGTTAATGCCATCTCCTTGCCTGATACACCTTCCTTAACTATCCTTTTTTGTTTGTTTCGTAGTCCTTCATAAACAGAAACATTGGTTACCCTAATTCTACTTCCTTTGTCAAGTTTCATTTATCAACCTCAGCTGCATGTAATCTCTCCCTCATTTGAGCAGTGGTATAATTTACTACATACTTATAGTATATAAAAAAAAAAACTAGTTTTTTTTTTATAGTAATATGCTAATAATGAATATAACATATTAAAAAGAAATGAATCCTGTACAGTTTTCAAAATGCCAGGTTATACTTATCAGGATATTTATTCAACAAATATTTCTGAAGGCATGCTCTGTGTCAGTTTGCTCATCACACATAAAGTCAAAGTAATAATCTCTGGTAATCTTGAGTAGAAACTGATAGTGCTTAATTTACTTAAACATGTCTGAACAGGGCCCCACTGCTATGTGAGTCTAGAGACCAAAATTTTAGTGTTAGGCTTCTCAGAGAATAGGCATGAGGAAAATATTTTCATGCCTTCTACAGCTATCAACCTTTTTTTTTTAAAACAAATATTTAGAAATTATGATCTTTTACTTCTAATTTTAACAGAAATGCAGTTAGATGTTTATTTTTTACCCCATAATAATGGGATCTTTCTATCTCAGTTTCCTCTGAAGTCCCTCAAGTATGAAAACAAAGTGATGGTTTGTGAATGTGGTATTGAGGCAACTTAGAAACCACCCAATTCCAATTAGAGTAACCAGAATATAGGCCTCAGGATTGTAATCAAATACATCTATAATTTAATTACCTCTGTAGTAATTTAATAGACCAAAAGTAATGGCATCTTACTAAAAAAAAAAAAAAAATTCTAGATAAATGACAACTGATGACTAAGACATTTGCAGAGTTTATTCAGCAATGATGAGTGGAAGGAAACATACTTCTAGAGCAGGGGTTGACACACTTTTTCTGTGAAGGGCCACACAGTAAATATTTTAGGCTTGTAAGCCATATGGTCTCTGTTACAATTACTCAGCTCTGTCATTGTAGCATGAAAGTAGACAATACATAACTGAATGAACATGGCTATGCCCCAGTAAGACTCTATTTACAAAAACAGTTAGGGGCCAAATTTGGCTTGACGATTCCTGTTCTAGAAAACATGCATTGATTATTTGAAGAGACATACTTATTAATTCATCCACAAAATTTATTGAACATCTATTATATACTCTTTGTGGGTCTTCAGTGGGGACCAGGAATGTGAAGATGAATAACATGAATGAGAAAACCTTGACTCCCACTAGACAATGAACTCACTTAGCATATACAAGATAATAGAGGCAGAAGCAATAGGCTGAAAAATTCTGTGGGATCATAGAAAAGAGAATACTTTATTCTGCCTGGGAATGGAGTGTGTATGGCCAAGGCTTCACTAAATGGGGTACAATTTAAGCTGGGTTTGAGAAGGTTCAGGATTTTCCTAGAGTGGGGTGGTGAGTACGGATATCAGAACCTGTGAGTATCACTAAACCCCAAGCCATATCCTTTACTGACAAGCCAATGAGTCAAAAGAACCCCACATTTAAATAAACACACAGAGGGAAATCAGGTTAACCCTACCTAACCTCTGCAGATGATGCAACCTTGCTTGCTAAAAATGAAGAGGACTGATGAAGATCAAAGACTACTAATTGGATCAATAAGCCACATCATAATAAACAAAGAAAATATTGAAGTTGTCAAGGATTTCATTTTATTTGGATCCATGATCAATGCCCATGAAAGCAGCAGCCGAGACATCAAACGACTTATTGCCCTGGGCAAATCTGGGACAAAAGACCTCTTTAAAGTGTTAAAAAAACAAAGATGTCACCTTCAGAACTAAGGTATGCCTGACCAAAGCCATGGAATTTTTAGCTGCCTCTTATGCTTGTGAAAGCTGGACAACAGATAATGAAGACTGAAGAAGAATTGATACATTTGAATTATGAAGTTGGCAAAGAATCTTGAATGATTAACATGGACTGCTAGAATAATGAACAAAACTGTCATGAAAAAAGTACAGCCAAGAGCGCCCCTGGTGGCAAGGATGGTGAGACTTCATCTCTCCTATTTTGGGCATGTTATCAGAAGGGACTAGTCCCTGGAGAAGGAAGGACACCATGCTTGATAAGGTGGAGGGGCAGCAAAAAAGAGGAAGACACCTCAACAAGATAGATTGACAGAGTGGCTGCAACAATGGGCTCAAACATAGGAACAATTGTGAGGATGGCACAGGACTGGGCAGTATTTCGTTCTGTTGTTCGCAGGGGTGCTATGAGTCGGAACTGATTCAAAGGCATCTAACAACAACCACCACCTCTAGAGTAATGTCTTAACAAAGGAACCATGGGATTTTCCTAAAGTCTGAAGGCTACTGAGGTCTATTTCTTGGGAAAAGGGTAGGGAAAGTCCTTGAGGGGCATGAGGGACATGGGAGAGCTGTAGCAATGGTGGTTCTGCAGTTAAACCAGACAATTCCACAGTAAGTCAGTCTAATGAAAATGTTCCACATACACATCCAGTTTAACCTTATTCTAATTTCATACTCACTGAGGAACTTTCTGGTTTACAAATCTACAAACCAGGAGAGAGAGAACTGAACAAATGAATGATGTTGGTTATGTTATCTGTATTTCCCAAAGTGGATCAGGAAATTAATATTCTGTCTCTCTGGTTGACATCTTTCCAGGCGCAACAGCATTTCAGAGTAGAAGGTAAGAAAGTATAGGGCCTTCCAGCAGTTGTTGATGGTTTTGGTCATGGGGTGTCAGGGAGGCAATGTCTGTCACCAAACAAACAAAAAACAACAACAAAGAAAGAGAGATAGAGAAACAGTCACAGATACAGAGACTTGAGTCTGTAAACTCTTTGAGAACAGTGATGGAATCTTGTTTATCACTGAATATCCAGCCTTTAGCACAATCATGACACAGAGTAGGTGTTCAATAATTATTTGTTGAATGAATACATGAATGAATTTCAATATCAAATGAACACGGAAAGCACAGAAAACTCTTCAAGGCTGGGAACTTTTATCAAAGGAAGAAAAGAACCTGAGGCTTCAGTACAGTTTTCATCTAGTCACAATTAGGACCTGATAATGGTCATCATACTAGTAACTATTTATAAAGTTAGTACTACAAACGCTCAATTACCTGCTTCTGGCATGTTATTCAGAAGGATGATCAACTCAAGAAAATTGAAAATGAAAACGCCTAAGTACTTGATCTTTGGAGAAGAAATCATCTATTCCCTATCTTGCTCCTGCCTACTATTCCTACTATACTATGAGGATGGAATTCTCATATTTTACTGCTATATTACCTGTAAAGAACTGCAAAGCACATTTTATACCCACGTACTACTACTCCAATATGAGAGGAAACATCCGCTGACTCCAAAGAATCATAATTAAATTAGAAGCAACAGGCACAGGGAAATGAATCTGGACAAGAGTTACCTGCTTTTAGAAATCTTTGGGTCAGATTTCATGTGGAGCAACCCATTTCCTGACTGCAGTGTAATTTTTTTCAGCTAGTCAGTCATGTCTGATAAACATAAACAGTGGGCTGCAAAGTATTAACCACCATATATGTTTCTGTTGGAAACCCTGGTGGCATAGTGGTTAAGTGCTACGGCTGCTAACCAAGAGGTTGTGAGTTCGAATCCGCCAGACATTCCTTGGAAACTCTATGGGGCGATTCTACTCTGTTCCGTAGGGTTGCTATGAGTCGGACTGGGTTACTGGGTATGTTTGTGTTGTTTTGCCTTCTTACGGACCAGAGTCTATAAATATTTTTTTTGAAGAGATGACAGAGGGCTTCCCACAAAAGTCCTGTTAAAACCCACCATTTATATTTCATGAGAATTTTTGAAACTTTTAATTCTTTTTAAAGTAGGCCAAAATCACAGTGCAGATCCTTTGCCAATTTGACAACCACTTTTGATTAATTAGCAGGTCTGACATTTATTCTCTTGCCTCCACTGATATCTTGTATTCCCCAAGTACTTAATTTTCACCTTAAAACCGCTTCTAGAAGTACTGTGCTCAAGACTAGTCTGTGGAAAATAATTTTAGCAGTCAACAGGCACAGGAAAGGAGGCCAAGTGGAAACTATCAGGACAAATCTATGATGTTTACTAAGAGTTACAAAATAGTTCAAGCATCTACAGTCAACTGTACTTCTATGTTCACAATGCAACTGTCAATCGGTTAGAATTCTCGATCTGGTAGAGATGAGTATGGATTTTCAAAAACGTAGGGATGGGCATTCACACCTACCATGCATGAGTGTGTCCTATATCACGGATGGCACTGGTTGTTGGAATTCTTTAAAAGTTTTGGCAATCTGGTGAGTATCTAATTTAAATGATCATTTCTCTGATTATTAATGAGGGTGATTATCTTTTCTTATATGAATTGATTCTTATTTCCTTTGCCTATTTTTTACTTTTATTTTTAATTATACTCTTGGAGTTATTTGTAAATTAGAGATAAAGCCACAATGAAGTTTGTGTATGGGGTCCTTTCACATTTTTACTGACTACTAAAATCAAGAGTATTTATAAAATAGGCGTAGAGTATAAAGGAAAAAAAGTGACACAAAAACCCATTTGCCAGTGCCCTGCTGCAGTTCATACCTATAAGTGTGTCCCAGCTTGTTCTCATTCCCCCAACTAATTTACTTTATGATTCCCATATTTAACTTCAAAATTTTACATCGGTATCTCTAAGCAATCTGTTATTTTGTTTGTGTCTTGTCTTTACATAAATAGAATCATATATATTTTTTTGCAATTTGCTTTTTCCTCTCCATGTCATATTCCGGAGATTCACCATTATGTTTCAGCATAGCGTATTCACTTACATATGGCACATATTCGTTATACGAATATACTACAATCCATTTATCCATTCCACTGGTGAAGATACTTGAGTTGTTTCCAGGTTTTGCTATTGCACAACAGAGCTGCTAGGAACTCCTGTACATGATCCTTGGCAGACATGTGCAGGATGTCTCTTGGATACATAAACAAGAGAAGGCTTGTTGGGTCACAGGGTACACACATCTTCAATTTTGTTAGGTAATGATTTCCAAAGTGCTTGTGCCAATTTACACTTCTGCCAGCAGATTACTAGATTTCTGGTTGTTTCACATATTCACCAGTACTTGGTAAGGTCAGACTTTAATTTTTTTTTTTTTGCAGTCTGATAGGTGTAAAATAGTACCCCATCTGGTTTAATTTCACACTTCCCTGATTACTAACAGGGTCGAACACCTTCTCATAAACGTTTTGACCGTCTGGATTTCCTGTTTTGTGAAAGTGCCTGTTCAAGGCATTATATACTTTTCTCTTGTGTTATCTTTTCTTAGTGATTTATTGGAGTTATTTACACAATCTAGATATTCATCGTTTGTCAGTTTCATTTGCAGTAAATATTTGGGTTTCTTCATTGTGTCTTTTGAGAAATGGAAGCTCCTCATTTTAATATAATTTGACTTTATCAATTATCAATCTTTTCCTTTATGGTTTATGCTTTTTGAGCCTTGTTTCAGAAATCTTTTCCTACCCTGAGTCAAAAAATATTCTCCTATGTAATCTTCCAAAAGTTTTATAGCTCTGTCTCTTACAGTTAAATCTTACTTTGAGTTGATGTTTCTGAATAGTGTGAGGTGGAGGGGGGACATCTACTAACATTTTTTTAAAAATATGGATACTCATTTTTCCCAGAATAATTTATTAAAAACATTATTCTTTCTTCACTGATCTACCTATCCAACTATCATAAGTTAAGTTTCCCCACATGTATGGATCTGTTTCCGAGCTCTCTATTCCATTGCGGTAAATCTCTAAATCATTTTTGAGAGAAAAAGATGTTTCTTTTTGCCACTCAATTAAAAAAAAAAAAAAAAATGAAAGGATTTTATGGTAAACTTCCATATATCCACTCTCTAGATTCTACACAGTAATCCCTCTTCCCATCCATTAATCCATCCATTTTGAAATGTATTTCAAATGAAGTTGCTGACATGTCACCTTTATGTACATCAAGCTACTGATTATATGTATTTCATTTATATCTGGCCACTTTATCTTCTAAAAAAAAAACAACTCATTGCCGTCGAGTTGATTCCGACTCATAGTGACACTATAGGTCAGGGTAGAAACTTCCTAGGGTTTCTAAGGAGCGCCCGGTGGATTCGAACTGCTGACCTTCTGATTAGCAGCTGAACTCTTAACCACTATGCCACCAGGGTTTCCATTTTCTAGATAAACAATCATATAATCCTCAAATAAAAATACTCTGTCTCTTCTGTCCCAAAATTTAGACTGATTATTTAATTATCTTTCCACAAATAGAAAATTCTCAAAATCATTGTTAAAAATAGTGATGATAGTGGGGCTTCATGTCTTATTCTGATGTTTGTGGAACTGGCTTTAGTATTCGTCATTTAATATGACGTTTTAGGTTGGTCTCTGGTAAATAATTTATCATTTTTACTTAATTTCCTTCTAATCCTATTTTTAGTTAACAAGGTTTTACTGTAAGGATCTGAGGAATTATACCAAATGCCTTTTTAACTTCTATTAATATAATATCATACTTGACCTTTTCTTTTTTGATATGATAATATTGCTATATTTTCTAATGTGGTGCCTTATTTTATCACATTTTTACAATCAACCCAACCTGCTTATGGAATATACTCCTGCTTATGGAGGATTCAATTTACTAACATCCTATTTAAAATAAAAGCAATTTAAGATAAATCACTATGCATTAGATTTTTTCTTTTGCACAATCTTAGTTTATAAGACTATAACTGCATAAAATAAATGAGAAACATTCTACCTGAGGTAATTTACATAAAATACCCACTGCCATCAAGCTGATTCTGAACTCATGGCAACCTCATGTGTTTCAGAGTAGAACCGCATTTCACAGGGTTTTCCATGGCCGTAAACATCTGTATCTCCTTTCTTATTCTAATGCTACATTTTTTTGTTTTCTCTATTTTTTTCTTATCTCATCCTTCAAGGGGCTACTTTTTACCTGGAATAATTTACATACTTTTACTGTGGTTTTTAGGGGTGGGGGGAGAGGACAAAGAGAAGGTTTTTAATTTCAATAAAAATTCATTAATCTCAGTTTATGTCTTTATTATTTTCTCTCTTTTTTTAGTTGTTTTTCTATTATTTTAATACTTATTTTCAGCATTTCATTTTTAATAATAAAAACACTTAAATTTATAAATTAAAATTTTTTAATTTATAAAGTTTCCTTCGAGTACAAGATACTTTGACTAATTCATCTTTTGGAAATTTAGTCTATAGAAATAAAAATGCTATATATAAGACCATAAGCAAAGGGATGTTTGCTATATCATTTTCCATAGTGGTAAGCAAACAAACAAACAAAAAAGTATACAGCCTACATACTCACCAATACCGTTATGGTTGCCTCAGTTATATGACAGGCTCACTACGGAATATTATCTTGTTATTTAAATCTGTGTATCTTGCTCTGGAGGAATGTTCATAAAATATTGACATGGGTATGACAAGGTTGAAGAGTAATGTGATTAGTAGGACTCCAGTTTTAAAAAATATATATGTAAAATCAAATCACATGCACACTAAAGAGTATTTTTGCTTTTGTATATATGTATGTTTTTATGTGCAATATGTTTGTGAAAGTCAGTATAACCAAATCTACTTGGTTATCTTAAAGGAACAGATTTAATATGCTAGGAGGAAAACAAACCTACTGCTTATATATCTCCTCATCATTGTCCTATAGGGTTGCTATGAGTTGGAATTGACTCGACGGCACTGGGTACTGGGTTAAAATGAATTCATTATTTCTATAAATTAAAATATACAATTAAAAGGACACAGGTCTATTGACAACACTATGAAACTTCTGGTGTTAATTTGAGGAACTTATTTTTATATATATAACCTTTATCATAACTTTTTTTTAATCAGGATTTTTTTTTGCAATATAATCATTATATTGAATTTTTTTTTTTTTTAAACAAAAATCAATGGGTTACAGCCTACACTATTTTGATCTTCATATTCTTTTCTTCTTCTTCTTCTGTATGGCTATGTTAGTGTTCACTGAAACTCTGAGTTGTTAGTCTATGAAATCTCTGGACGGGCCACTGAAAAATTCCCTTCAACAGTAAACTTGTGGAGACCTGAAGAGATAAAAATACTAACCAGATAGGAAAAAAATTACAAAAAAAAGGGAGGAGGGAGTTCTCTTATTCCATAACATAAAAGGAAAGCAATGCTAAGCATTAGTTGTGAGAAGACAAGGGACTTATGATTAAGTCCGTTTTTATGCTGCACAAACCAGGATGTTAGTGAAGTTAGTCAAAGCAAAAGCAAAACAACAAAATAATCAACAATACCTTTTCCTTGTAATATTTTCTTGGTGGTGGCTTGATGGTGGCAAGGAGATTCTTCCATATTATGATCAGATTTTGAAGGAGAGAAGAGTGAGGTGTCTTCCCAAATAGAGGAGAAAGGCCCTCTTTCTGGGTGCTGCTGTCTTTCTTGAAATTCAGGTGTGTGGTCGGACGAGGAGGATGCTCTGCCAGCCACTGGGGCCAGGAGCAGAGCACCAGAATCTGATTCTGGAGAAGAAGATCTCAAACCCTTGGGCAGAAGTGATTTGGTAATATGCATGTGGTTATAGAAACTGTTTGAAGGCTGTGGGTATAAGAGATTATAAAGGAGGTTATGCTACTGAGTATTAGTATCATTGATAATACTCACTTTGAAATAACACCAATCTTTTGTTACTGAATGCCCCTGAAAACCAATTTTTGTTTGTTGGTTTACAAATGAGAAAGCACAGTTCACAACAATTGACCATATTACCATCGTAGCTAACACAGATACCTAAGACATATAGAAGTGATTTTCTATACATTATTTCCCACTAGGTAAAACCAACAGCTGAATATCAAAAGCACCATCATGAAATATGACAATATGGATAATGCTCTTAGTTAGTTCATCAAATGAGTAGAGAAAATCATTTCAATTACAACAACAAATCAAGTTGAGTAATAATTCAAGAGACAAAGAAACGAAGTATTCCAGTTATTTCCAACTAGGTAGGGCACAAACCTGGTTGCAGAAAAATCATCGTTATCAATACGCTGTAAGAACAATAATACAGCACAACACTGCAAGTCAGAAAACCGTCAAGGGTGCTCACCTTTCGCTCTAGACTGTCCTCCCCATCTGTGGAACTGACGCTGTCATAGAGTCTTGTCCTGGAGGGCCTCTGACGTTTGTTCTTCACAGAGAGCTGGGCCCGAGTTTTCAGTGCCTTTGAATCTAGGCGCTCTGTCTCTGGGACGGCTTCATTCAAGTCTAAGAAAAGAATTTTGCAAAATAATTAGTGAGAGAAACCTTTGGAGAGGATTGACAGAGAGACCACACACACTGATAATAAAATCTGAAGGTTATTAGTAACACCAGGCAAGAAACAGCTGACAACCATGACAGCCAGTCTGATATGCCACAGGTGACAAAGGAAGCAGTAAGATTTTGGATAAAATGTACGAAGCCAAAAGGGAGAAACCAACACTAAAGATAACCAAAGCCAACAACAAAAATCTAACATCCAAAGGTAGAAGAGCATAAAATGGTCCTACAACGTAAGTACAAAAAGCACTGACTTGAGTTTGCTTATTTATGTGTATGCATGTTTGAGTGTTTGATGAACAAAGATATAAGGGGAAGATATATCCAAGTTGGGAGATTTTAGAAGCCAAGGACAAAAACCTATAGAAGTCAGTTTGCAAGGTCAGATGTAGGCAATGTTAACGTGACCGTCAGCATAAACACAACTCCATTTGAATTACTTTTTTTCTAAAGCAAAATTCAATAAGCCATAAAGGCTGTACCATTTCGGGCTCAGATTTTTTTTTTTTTTACCTAAAACAGAGTTTCTGAAAATCTAGCTTGTTTGAACCCTCTAGCAACACCATTGGAGAACTAACCTCAACAGCAAATTTAAGGCAGCTGAGGAGATAAAAACAAAGAAGGTCAGATTACCAAAACAAACAAACGATCACAAGGCCTTGTAATTTCGCAGTGTCAGGGATGGGGTGGAAACCCTGGTTGCGTAGTGCTTAAGTGCTATGACTGCTAACCAAAAGGTCGGCAGTCTGAATCCACCATGTGCTCCTTGGAAGCTTGATGCGGCAGTACTGCTCTGTCCTATAGGGTCGCTACGAGTTGGAACTGACTAGACAGCAATGGGGTGTTTTTTTTTAAGGATGCGGTAGGCTAAGCATGTCCTTTACTTTCGTTAACTTCTAAGTTCATATTCAAAGTTATTTCTATGTGCTTCTGTCTGTCTCATTTGTTTTCCTGGATACCTTCTCTTCCCACCTAAAACTATCCTGATTTTCCACAGGAAAACGTTTAAGTCTTTAAATGAAAAGTCTCAAAGAGAAAAGAGTAAAGTGAAGCACAAAGAAGATGAAATCAGTAAAGGCTAAAGGGAGAAAGCCCAATGTAAATCCTATTTTATCTCTCAAGGGGGCAGCCATTAGATGAAGTCATCATGTTCAAGTAATTAAGTGCACCTCAATTTAAATTATTGGAAATTAAGCAAATAACTAAATTGCAGAATTTTTAAAATATTTTATTGTGTTTTTGGTGAAGGTTTACATAGCCAAGTTAGGTTTCCATTTGACAATTCTACACAAATTGTTCAGTGACATTAGTTATGTTTTTCACAATGTATCAAAATTCTCTTTAACTGTGTTCTGGTTGTTCCATTTCCAGTACTCTAGTTCCCCTGCCGCTTTATCTTCTCACCTTTGCTTTAGAGTAAATGTTGACCTTTTGCTCTTATACAGATATTTTCTTAGTAGAGCACTGTTCATATGTGCAATATCCTTTATTTTATGTGCCATTCTGTTACTTCACTAAAAGGTGATTTCAGGGGATAGTTTCAGTTCAAGGCTTAAACAGTGTCTCAGGGTAATAGTCTCAGGGAGTACTCTGGTCTCAACTGGTCTAGTTAGTCTGGCTTTTTTAAGAATTTGAGTCTTGTTCTACATTCTTCTCCCATTCTATCTGCAACATCTATTGTGACCCCAGTCAGAATGGTCAGAGGTGGTAGCTGGGCATCATCTAGTTCTTCTGGTCTCAGGGTAGATGAGGCCCTGGTTCCTGTAGGCTATCAGCCTCGTAGATTTGTTTTTTTTCTCTGAGATTTTAGTTACTTTTTATTCTTTGCTCCAGACAAGTTGAGATCAATAGTTGTATCTTGGCTGCCACAGGCTTTTAAGACCTCAGACGCTACTCACTTCACTAGAATACAGAACATGAACTTTATGAATTATGCCAATTGGCTGAGTTGTCCCATGACGCTATAGTTCTAAGGATTCGAACTTAAAAAAAACAATCTCAGAAGGTATTTGATTGTATCTGAGGAATATCTGTAGTTGTGTCTTCAACGAATATATGTGCCTGAACACACATATCTGTATTTACACATATATACTTCTATCTGTCCTCACATATGCATACATCTGTACCTATTCATATAACTATATGCCTACACTCATCCATAGGTGATCACACACTCCTTTTTTGGTCTTTCTTGGAGTTGTTGCCATCTTAAAAAAAAAAAGAAAATTTTTTTTTTTTTTAGGTATGTCAAATTCTTTAGTACAGGCATCTTTTCCTCTTAAGCGCTTCTCAGTGACATCATTTACTTTGGTTATTCTGTGCTCACTACCCCCACATTCGGTGCCACTTTTTCCATTACCAAAAATAACAAGTATCAATGATCTAAAAAGCATGCTTCCCCTCCCCTCTCCCCAACTTCTCTCTGGTAACAACCAATGAACATTGGTCTCTTTATAAATATCTATTCTCATCTTCATATAAAAAAGGGATCATTTAATATTTGTCCTTATGTGCTTGACTTATTTCATTTAGCATTATGCCCTTCAGTTTCATCCATGTTAAAATGTGTTTTGCAGGCTCATTATTGTTCTTTATGGTTGCACAGTTTTCCGTTGTATGTATGTACCACATTTTGCTTATCCATTCATCTGTATGGGCACTTCAGTTGTTTCCATTTTTTGCTATTGTGAATAAAGCTGCAATGAACATAGATGTGGGTATATCTATTCCTGTCACTGCTTTTAGGTCTGTAGAAGCCCTGGTGGCGAAGTGGTTAAGAGCTCAGGCTGCTACCCAAAAGGTCAGGTCTGCAGTTCCGATCTGCCAGCCACTCCTTAGAAACCCTACAAGGCAGTTCTACTCTGGCATATAGGGTCTCCATGAGTTGGACTTAACTCGACGGCACACAACAACAACAGGGTAAATACCTAAGAGTGGGATTGCTGGATCATAGGGTAGTTTTATTTCTAGTTTTTTGAGAAAGAGCCATACCATTTTCCATAGTGGTTGCACCATTTTAGAGCTCCACCAGCAACGGAAAAGGGTTCCAAACTCCCCACATTCTCATCATCTGTTATGTTTTTTTTTTTTTTTTAAATTAGCACTATTTTAGCTGGGATGAGATGGTATCTCCTTACAGTTTTGATTTGCATCTAATTGTTAATGGGAAACCCTGGTGGCGTAGTGGTTAAGTGCTATGGCTGCTAACCAAAAGGTCAGCTGTTCAAATCCACCAGGTGCTCCTTGGAAACTCTATGGGGCAGGTCTACTCTGTCCTCTAGGGTCGCTATGACTCAGAATTGACTTGATGGCAATGGGTCTGTTTTTTTTTTTTTTGGTTAATGGTTAATGATTACGCACATCCTTTCATGTCTTTGATGGCTCCTTGGACATCCTCTTTGGCAAAGGTTCTGTTCATGTCCTTTGCCCATTTTATAACTGGGTTGTTTGTCTTTTTGTTGTTCAGTTGCTAAAGTTTTCTATAAATTTTAGAGATTATCATAGTTTTATGCAAATAATGCAGACCTTCTACATTTGTTTGCCAAGTGCCCCCACCCCCTGCAAGGTATTTTTTTAAGCACGACTATGCCATTTTTTTTTTTTTTAAAAAAAACATTTTATTGTGGTTTAGGTAAAAGTTTACATAGCAAATTAATTTTCTAATCAATGGTTTTTACACAGATTGTTTTGTGACACTGGTTGCCAATTCCCATATGTCAGCACTCTCCTCATTTCCTTCCTGGGTTCCCTGTTTCCATTAGTATGGCTTCCCTGTCTCTCCCTGTCGTCTCGTTTTTGGTTTTGGGCAACTGTTGTCCTCGTCTCGTATAGTCGATTATTCTAAGGAGCACATTCTTCACAGATAGTTTACTTTACAGCCCCGTCTACTAGCTGGCTGAAAGGTGGCCTCCGGGGGTGTCTATAGTCTCAAGTTAGAAAGTTGTCTTAGGGCAACAAAATCAGGGGTTCCTCCAGGCTCTTTCAGACAAGAAAGTCTGGTCTTTTTTTTTTTTATTTGAATTTTGTTCTGTATTTTTTTTTTTTTACACATTTTATCCAGGACCTTCTATTGTGATCCTAGTCAGAGTGATCAGTAGTGATAGCTAGGCACCACCTAGTCCTTCTGGTCTTAGGTTAGAGAAGGCTGTGGTTCATGTGGGCCATTAGCTCTTTGGATTAATTACTTGCTTGAGTCTTTGGTTTTCTTTGTTCTCCTTTGTTCCAGGCAGGAAGAGACCAATAGTTGCTTCTTAGGTGGTTGCTTGCAAGCTTTTAAAACTTCGGACGCTACTCACCAGGCTAGGATGTAGAACATTATCTTTATGAACTGTTTTGCCAGTTTACCTAGTCGTCCCCCGAGACTATGGTCCTTAGCCTGCATGTCCAGTAGTTCAGTCCTATTGTCTAAATAGTTTCTATAACTGCACCCTATATGCTCTATTATATATATGAGTATACCTGCAGCATTTACAAATATGTTTGTAGAAATATCTACACATACCTGTATATGTACACGAGTATACTACCATACAACGCTCATACCTACTTAGCATACATATCAGCCTATGCATCTACTCCCAAATTACTGGTTGTTATTACTGTTGTCACAGGACTGTGCATGTTACAAAGTTGCTCTTTATTCTTGTGTACCTTTCAGTGTCTTCCTTTGCCTTGGTTATGTTGTACTGACTTCCCCCATATTGTGTAACGCCTTGCCTTTCACCAGAATTAACACTTGTTTACTATCTAGTTAGTGATTCTCCTTCCCTGCCTGGTAACCATCAAAGAATGTCCCTTTCTGTGTGTGAAACTATTCTTGATTTTTTATAATAGTGGTCTCATACAATATTTATCCTTTTGTGATTGACTTATTTCACTCAGCATGTCCTCAGATTCATCCATGTTGTGAGCTGTTTTGTGGATTCATCATTATTCTTTATCATCATGTAGTATTCCATTGTGTGTATGTACCATACTTTGTTTATCCATTCATCCACTGATGAGCATTCAGGTTGTTTCCGTCCTTTTGCTATTGTGAACAGTGCTGCAATGAAGATGGGTGTGCATATGTCTATTCACGTTATAGCTCTTATTCCTCTTGGATATACACCTGGGAGTGGGGTTGCTGGAACATATAATAATTCCATTTCCAGCTTTTTAAGGAAGTGCCATGAGGTTTCCCATAGTGGTTGTACCAATTTAAATTTAAATCAGCAGTGTATAAGAGTTCCAATCTCCCCAATGATCAACGCCATTATTGTCTAGGCGAGGTGCTATCTCATTACAGTCTTGATTCTTTTATATTTTTACTGGCTACTAAAATCAAGAGTATTTATAAAACAGGTGTGGAGTACAAAGAGAAAAAACAGTAACACAAACATCCATTTGCCATCCTCTCGTATCTATGTTCGTATCTATGAACGTGTCCCAGCTTGTTCTCATTCCTCCAAGTAATTTACTTTACCATTCCCATTCTTAACTTCAAAATTCTTAACTTCAAAAAATTCAATCTGGGAGAGGTGGGGCCAAGATGGCGGACTAGGTGGACGCTACCACAGATCCCTCTTGCAACAAAGACTCGGAAAAACAAGTGAATCGATCACATATATAACAATCTACACATAACAGGAAATCATGGAAATCAATAGATAAATGATCACAATAATCAAAAAGAGGGACTAAATATAGGAGGCATTGAACTGCCCGATGGAGACTGATACAAGGCGATATAGAACGATACAAGTTAGGTTTTTACTTAGAAAAATAGGGGTAAATAATAAGGTAACCACAAAAAGGAATATCAATTCCATAACTCAAGAAAAACGTAACGACTCAACAAACATAAAGTTAAACATTATGAAAATGAGGATCTCACGATCTACTAAGAAAAACGTCTCAGCACAAAAAAGTATGTGGAAAAACGAAAAGGCCAACAACACACATGAAAAGGCATCAAAATGACAGCACTAAAAACTTATTTATCTATAATTACGCTGAATGTAAATGGACTAAATGCACCAATAAAGAGACAGAGAGTCACGGACTGGATAAAGAAACACGATCCATCTATATGCTGCCTACAAGAGACACACCTTAGACTTAGAGACACAAACAAACTAAAACTCAAAGGATGGAAAAAAATATATCAAGCAAATAATAAGCAAAAAAGAAGAGTAGCAATATTAATTTCTGACAAAATAGACTTTAGACTTAAATCCGCCACAAAGGATAAAGAAGGACACTATATAATGATAAAAGGGACAATTAAACAGGAAGATATAACCATATTAAATATTTACGCACCCAATGACAGGGCTGCAAGATACGTAAATCAAATTTTAACAGAACTGAAAAGCGAGATAGACACCTCCACATTTATAGTAGGGGACTTCAACACACCACTTTCGGAGAAGGACAGGACATCCAGTAAGAAGCTCAATAGAGACACGGAAGACCGACTTACAACAATCAACCAACTTGACCTCATAGACTTATATACAACTCTCCACCCAACTGCTGCAAAATATACTTTTTTTTCTAGTGCACATGGAACATTCTCTAGAATAGACCACATATTAGGTCACAAAACAAATCTTGGTAGAATCCAAAACATCGAAATATTACAAAGCATCTTCTCAGACCACAAGGCAATGAAGATAGAAATCAATAACAGAAAAACTAGGGAAAAGAAATCAAATACTTGGAAACTGAACAATACCCTCCTGAAAAAAGACGGGGTTATAGAAGACATCAAGGAAGGAATAAGGAAATTCTTAGAAAGCAACGAGAATGAAAATACTTCCTATCAAAACCTCTGGGACACAGCAAAAGCAGTGCTCAGAGGCCAATTTATATCGATAAATGCACACATATAAAAAGAAGAAAGAGACAAAATCAGAGAACTGTCCCGACAACTTGAACAAATAGAAAGTGAGCAACAAAAGAACCCATCAGGCACCAGAAGAAAACAAATAATAAAAATTAGAGCTGAACTAAATGAATTAGAGAACAGAAAAACAATTGAAAGAATTAACAAAGCCAAAAGCTGGTTCTTTGAAAAAATTAACAAAATTGATAAACCATTGGCTAGACTGACTAAAGAAAAACAGGAAAGGAAACAAATAACCCGAATAAGAAACGAGAAGGACTACATCACAACAGAGCCAAATGAAATTAAAAGAATCATTTCAGATTACTACGTAAAATTGTACTCTAACAAATTTGAAAACCTAGAAGAAATGGATAAATTCTTAGAAAAATACTACCTACCTAAACTAACACACTCAGAAGTAGAACAACTAAATAGACCCATAACAAAAAAAGAGATTGAAACGGTAATCAAAAAACTTCCAATAAAAAAAAGTCCTGGCCCAGACGGCTTCACTGCAGAGTTCTACCAAACCTTCAGAGAAGACTTAACACCACTACTACTGAAGGTATTGCAAAGCGTAGAACAAGACGGAATACTACCCAACTCATTCTATGAAGCTACCATCTCCCTGATACCAAAATCAGGAAGAGACATTACAAAAAAAGAAAATTATAGACCTATATCCCTCATGAACATAGATGCAAAAATCCTCAACAAAATTCTAGCCAATAGAATCCAACAACACATCAAAAAAATAATACACCCTGATCAAGTGGGATTTATACCAGGTATGCAAGGCTGGTTTAATATCAGAAAAACCATTAATGTAATCCATCACATAAATAAAACAAAAGATAAAAACCACATGATCTTATCAATAGATGCAGAAAAGGCATTTGACAAAGTTCAACACCCATTTATGATAAAAACTCTTACCAAAATAGGAATTGAAGGAAAATTCCTCAACATAATAAAGGGCATCTATGCAAAGCCAGCAGCCAATATCACTCTAAATGGAGAGAACCTGAAAGCATTTCCCCTGGGAACGGGAACCAGACAAGGATGCCCTTTATCACCACTCTTATTCAACATCGTACTTGAAGTCCTAGCCAGGGCAATTAGGCTAGACAAAGAAATAAAGGGTATCCAGATTGGCAAGGAGGAAGTAAAGCTATCACTATTTGCAGATGACATGATCGTATACATGGAAAATCCTAAGGAATCCTCCAGAAAACTACTGAAACTAATAGAAGAGTTTGGAAGAGTCTCAGGTTATAAAATAAACATACAAAAATCACTTGGATTCCTCTACATCAACAAAAAGAACACCGAAGAGGAAATAACCAAATCAATACCATTCACAGTAGCCCCCAAGAAGATAAAATACTTATAAATCTTACCAAGGATGTAAAAGACCTATACAAAGAAAACTACAAAACTCTGCTACAAGAAATTCAAAAGGACATACTTAAGTGGAAGAACATACCCTGCTCATGGATAGGAAGACTTAACATAGTAAAAATGTCTATTCTACCAAAAGCCTCTATACATATAATGCACTTCCAATCCAAATACCAATGTCATATTTTAAGGGGATAGAGAAACAAATCACTAATTTCATATGGAAGGGAAAGAATCCCTGGATAAGCAAAGCATTACTGAAAAAGAAGAAGAAAGTGGGAGGCCTCACTCTACCTGATTTCAGAACCTATTATACAGCTACAGTAGTCAAAACAGCCTGGTACTGGTACAACAACAGGCACATAGACCAATGGAACAGAATTGAGAACCCAGATATAAATCCATCCATGTATGAGCAGCTGATATTTGACAAAGGACCAGTGTCAGTCAATTGGGGAAATGATAGTCTTTTTAACAAATGGTGCTGGCATAACTGGATATCCATTTGCAAAAGAATGAAACAGGACCCATACCTCACACCACGCACAAAAACTAACTCCAAGTGGATCAAAGACCTAAATATAAAGACTAAAACAATAAAGATCATGGAAGAAAAAATAGGGACAACCCTAGGAGCCCTAATACAGGGCATAAACAGAATACAAAACATTACCAAAAATGATGAAGAGAAACCAGATAACTGGGAGCTCCTAAAAATCAAACACCTATGCTCATCTAAAGACTTCACCAAAAGAGTAAAAAGACCACCTACAGACTGGGAAAGAATATTCAGCTATGACATCTCAGACCAGCGCCTGATCTCTAAAATCTACATGATTCTGTCAAAACTCAACCACAAAAAGACAAACAACCCAATCAAGAAGTGGGCAAAGGATATGAACACACATTTCACTAAGGAAGATACTCAGGCAGCCAACAGATACATGAGAAAATGCTCCCGATCATTAGCCATTAGAGAAATGCAAATTAAAACTATGATGAGATTCCATCTCACACCAACTAGACTGGCACTAATCCAAAAAACACAAAACAATAAATGTTGGAGAGGCTGCGGAGAGATTGGAACTCTCATACACTGCTGGTGGGATTGTAAAATGGTACAACCACTTTGGAAATCCATCTGGCGTTATCTTAAACAGTTAGAAATAGAACTACCATACAACCCAGAAATCCCACTCCTCGGAATATACCCTAGAGATACAAGAGCCTTCACACAAACAGACATATGCACACCCATGTTTATTGCAGCTCTGTTTACAATAGCAAAAAGCTGGAAGCAACCAAGATGCCCGTCAATGGATGAATGGGTAAATAAATTGTGGTATATTCACACAATGGAATACTACGCATCGATAAAGAACAGTGACGAATCTCTGAAACACTTCATAACATGGAGGAATCTGGAAGGCATTATGCTGAGCGAAATGAGTCGGAGGCAAAAGGACAAATATTGTATAAGACCACTATTATAAGATCTTGAGAAATAGAAAAAACGGAGAACACCACATACTTTTGTGGTTACAAAGGGGGGAGGGAGGGAGGGAGGGAGAGGGCTTTTTATTGATCAATCAGTAGATAAGAACTGTTTTGGGTGAAGGGAAAGACAACACACAATACAAGGAAGATCAGCCTAATTGGACTGGACTAAAAGCAAAGAGGTTTCCGGGATAAAATGAAAGCTTCAAAGGTCAGCGGAGCAGGGGCTGGGGTCTGGGGAACATGGTTTGAGGAGACTTCTAAGTCAATGGGCAAAATAATTCTATTATGAAAACATTCTGCATCCCACTTTGAATTGTGGCGCCTGGGGTCCTAAATGCCAACAAGCGGCCATCTAAGATACATCAATTGGTCTCAACCCACCTGGAGCAAAGGCAAAGGAAGAACACCAAGGCCACACGACAACTAAGAACCCAAGAGACAGAAAGGGCCACATGAACCAGAGACCTACATTATCCTGAGACCAGAAGAACTAGTTGGTGCCCAGCCACAATCGATGTCTGCCCTGTCAGGGAGCACAACAGACAACTCCTGAGGGAGCAGGAGACCAATGGGATACAGACCCCAAATTCTCATAAAAAGACCATACCTAATGATATGAATATGACTAGAGGAATCCCAGAGACAATGCTCCCCAGAACTTCTGATGGCACAGGACAGGAACCATCCCTGAAGACAACTCATCAGGCATGAAAAGGACTGGTCAGCGGGGGGGAGAGAGATGCTGATGAAGAGTGAGCCAATTAAATTAGGTGGACACTGGAGAGTGTGTTGGCAACTCTGGACTGGAGGGGGGATGGGAAGATAGAGAGAGAGGGAAGATGGCAAAATTGGCACAAAACGAGAGACTGAAAGGGCTGACTCAATGGGGGGAGAGCAAGTGGGAGTAGGGAGTATGATGTATGTAAACCTACATGTGACAGACTGATTGGAATGGTAAATGTTCACTTGAAGCTTAATAAAAATTAATTAAAAAAAAAAAAAAAACCTAAAAAAAAAAAAAATTCAATCTGTTATTTTGTTTGTGTCTTTTCTTTACATAAATAATAGCTAATGATTGTGAGCATCTCTTCATGTGTTTGTTAGCTGCCTGAATGTTTTCTTTGATAAAGTGTTTTTCATGTCCTTTGCCCATTTTTTTTATTGGATTGTTTGTCTTTTTGCCGTTGAGGTGTTGAAGTTTTCTATGTATTTTGGAGACAAGACCCTTGTTAGTTATGTTATAGCCAAAGTTTTTTTTCCCTGTCTGTAGGTTCTCTTTCTACTCTTTTGGTGAAGTCTTTTGATGAGTGTTAAGTGTCTAATTTTCAGGAGATCCCAGTTATTTAGTTTATCTTCTGGTGTTTGCAGAAGTTTAGTTATGTTTGGTATACTATTCATGCTGTTTATCAGGTCTTCTAGTGTTGTCCCTGGAGCCCTTGTGGCACAGTGGTTAAAGGGCTTGACTGCTAATCAAGAAGTCAGCAATTCAAATCCACCAGCAGCAACTTGGAAACCCTAGATGGCAGTTTTACTCTGTCTTATAGGGTCACTATGAGTCAGAATCGACTTGACATCAACGGGTTTAACGTTGTACCTATTTTTTCTTCCATTTTGTTACAGAATGCTTACAAAAATACCTTGTGGGAGGAGGGTGCAGTTAGCAAACAAACTTAGAAGGCGTGAGTTATTTGCGGAAAAATATGGTAGGCCATTATAGGATATGATGTTTCTGATGATTTCTTCCCAGTCTGTAGGTTGTTTTTTTAACTCTTTTGATGAAGTCTGAAGAATCTGATCCATTTCGAGTTTGTTTTTGTGTATGGTTTGAAGTATGAGTCCTGTTTCATTTTTCTGCAAGTGGATATCCAGTTACGGCACCACCATTTATTAAAAAGACTGTTTCTGCCCCATTGAATGGACTTTGGCCCCTTGTCAAAAATCAGTTGTTCATATGTGGCTGGATTTATTTCAGAGTTCTCAATTCTTTTCCACTGATCTATGTATCTATCATTGAACCAATACCAGGCTGTTTTGATTACAATGGTTGTACAGTATCTTTTGATATTGGGGAGTTTGGGGCCTCCTGTTTTGTTCTTCTTCAATATTGCTTTGGCTATTTGTGGTTTCTTTCTCTTCCATATGAAGGTGGTCATTAGTTTTTCCATTTCAGTAAAGAATGTTGTTGGGATTTGCATCAGGATTGCATTGTATCTGTAGATCACTTTAGGGAGAAATGACAGTTTCACTATATTAAGTCTTCTAATCCAGGGGCCTGACCCAAGCCATGATACTTTCAATCACCTCATATGCATACAAAATCTGGACAATGAAAAAGAAGACCAAAGAAGAACTGATTCCTTTTGGATTATGGTGTTGGCAAAGAATACCAAATATATCACGGACTTCCAGAAGAATGAACAAATATATCTTGGAAGAAGTACAGCCAGAGAGCTCCTTGGAAGCAAGGATGGCAAGACTTTGTCTCATGTACTTTGGACATGTTATCAGGAAGCCTCAGATCCTGGGGAAGGACACGATGCTTGGTAAGATAGAGGGTCAACGAAAAAGAAGAAGACCCTCAACAGGATGGATTGACACAGTGGCTGCTACAATGGGCTCAAGCATAGCAATGACTGCAAGGATGGCGCAGGAGTGGGCAGTGTTTCATTCTGTTGTACATAGGGTCGCTGTGAGTTGGAACCAACTTGACAACACCTAACAACAACAATCTATGAGCACAAAATGTTCTTCCATTCATGTAGGTTTCTTTTAGTCTCATGTAGTAGTATAATTTTCATTGTATAAGTCTTTCATGTCCTTGGTTAGGGTAATTCCTAGGTATTTTATCATTTGGGGGGCTATTGTAAATAGTATGGTTTTCTTTTGGAATAAATCTTTGTTAGTGTAAACAACCCTAAATGATTTTTGTGTCTTGATTGTGTACCTTGCAATGTTGCTGAATTCTTCTATTAGCTCTAGTAGTTTTCTTGGGGAATCTTTAGGGTCGGGTCTTCAATGTACAGAATCATGTCATCTGCCAATAGAGATAGCTGTACTTCTTCCTTTCTGATTTGGATATCCTTTATTTCTCTTTCTTGCCTTATTGTTCTGGCTAGGACATCCAGTAAATACTGAATAAGTGGTGATAATGGGCATGACTGGCTCTTTCCCATTCTCACAGGGAAGGTTCTCTGTCTTTTTCCGCTGAGTATAATGTTGGTTGTTGGTTTTGCATATATGCCCTTAATTACGTTGAGAAATTTCCCTCCTATTCCTCAGGTTTTTTTTAATCATGAAAAGGTGTTGAATTTTATCAAATGCCTTTTCTGCATCAATTTGATATGATCATGTGATTCTTTTCCTTTGTTTTATTTATGTAATGTACTAAACTGATTGATTTCCTAATGTTGAACCACTCTTGTATAGTTTCAGTGTGAATCCCACTTGATCATGGTGTATAATTTCTTTGAATGTTGCTGAATTCTGTTGGCTAGAATTGTGTTGAGAATTTTTGCATCTATGTTCAAGAGGGATATTGGTCTGTAATTTTCTTTTTTTGTTTGTGATGTCTCTGTCTGGTTTAAGTATCAGGGTTATGCTGGCTTCACAGAAAGAGTTAAGGAGTATTCCTTCCTCTTCTATGTTTTTGAAGACTTTGAGTAGAACTGGTGTCAACTCTTCTCTGAATGTGTGGTAGAATTTCCTAGTGTAGCCATTTGATCCTGGGCTTTTTTGTTAGTTCTTTGATGCAGAAAATTAGTATGTACTGTATTAATGGAATATAAGATTTCTTATAATATCACTCTCTCAGATTTCTTTTCATAATATTATTCTGATGGTATGCTCTAAATACGTCACATTGTAAAAGCACTTCAGATTGTGCATCTTCTAGTTACAAAACCTACCACTGGACATACAGTTCTGATAAATAAAACATATTTTTTCCCCCAGGAGATATATCCATTGAACGACAGTATTTATAGAAGGTTCTAACTATTCATTTCCTATAACTACAAAAAGAATGAATATTTAGAAAGTCAGGCAATTCAGGTATACATAAAGGACTAGATATTTTCTAATGAGTATTTTTTACTTGCCAATGAAGAAAAAAAAATCTCTTTGATCACTTTAATTTCCCTCTTTTAGTAAAATCTAAATTTGCAGCTGCCTGTTAAGAGTTCATTATTTGTGGTTATTGAGAGAAAGTTAATCTTACAAGCTCCTGTTTGCTAATAAAACATAGGAAACACCACATAGGTTAAGCAATAATATAATTAGAAATTCTGTAGTACTCGTATGTTTTATATCTTATTTATTTCATATTTGGATAGCACCTTCTAGAATATGAGGCACTGCCATATACCTCATCTTATTTGTTCCTCGCAACAAACAACAGTCAAGTATAGTTTTCTTCTCCTGAAGCTCAGGGAGCTTGAGTAACTTTGTCCTCATGTAACACCTAATTGAGGAGTTGACATGAATATTTGAACTTTCTGGCTCCCAGATTTTGCTACTATTAAAAAAGAACCATCATACGATTTCAAGGCTGCTGGAGTTTAGTGTTTTAGGTTATAAAATCACATATAGATGTGACTAGTCCAAGAAGTTCACTTCTGCAATAGGCTACATGCACAATACATCATTAATCTTCCATACATGTAATAAAAAAAACAAAAAACCTATTGCTATCAAGTCGATTCCAACTCATAGCCACCCTATAAAAAAAAAATTTTTTTTTTTTTTTTTTTAGAGAACTTTAAAAAAAAAGGAGGACTTATTGAATACCATAGAACAAATTACTTCACAGAACAAATTACTACCAAAGACACTATGAGTAACATCCACCTTAGGAGTATTAGTCAGAGGAGTGGTTAGTAGATAGAAGGAAAATGTGTATCTTGCAAGACTCATGCTGCTGGGTCACAATAAAATCCATTGCTATCGAGTTGATTCCGACTCATAGCGACCCTATAGGACAGAGAAGGACTGATCCATACGGTTTCCAAGGAGCGCCTAGTGGATTTGAACTGCCAACCCTTTTGGTTAGCAGCCATAGCTCTTAACCACTACTCCACCAGGGTTTCCATAAGGGTGATCTATTTGACCACCACAAGCTACCTTTTCCCATCATATCATATAATAATCAGAATATTACAACTCAAAAGAACTTCAGGGATTCAATCTTATTTCTCAGATTACAGGACTGAGGCTCAAAGAAGGTTATTAATTATGTACTAATTTGTACCACATGGATAATTTGCAGAAGAGCCTGGATAGAGCTTAGTCTTCAGAAGCCTATGCTTATTCTAGAAGGTCACTCTCAAGTCTGAAAGTAAACTTCACAATCTTCGGCCTTCTTCAAATACTCTTTTTAGTTTTTAATGTTCCAAACTAAAATACAAGACAGCAGCTAACTCACCAAAATTCCCAGAAGTATATAGCATGAGAAATTAAAAACAAAAAACTGAAGGGTTTTATTTGGCTTTATATTATCCAAGGAATAAAATTCTCACTTAAAAAAAAAATCAGCTGTCAGCTTTGTGGATGTCAATGTGGCAGGAGAAATCCAACCAGCTGAAGGCTGCTGAGTGATGTACTGCTAAATGCAAAGGCTCAGGTGGGCACAGATTCTCATTGTCATTCATTCCTTACAGAGATCTTAATAACACAACACTACTCTTATAAACCCAAGACCCCAGGCTCTTCCTTTACCCCGTCTCTCCAATGCGTCTTGTTATTCTGACCGTAAGGGTGAGAGAAAAATTTCCTTTTCCTCCTCTGCTTTCTTCTCTATTCTTTCTTTTAGAGTCTCCTACCTATTTTTTTTTTTTTTTTTATCTCTGACTCAAATGCAGCTAGAAACATGAAAGAAGAGCAGATATAAGTGGATCAACAAACAATGACAGACATAAACGAAAAAGATATATACTACCTAACAATATGGTAGTTTTGAGTGGGTGGGACTCAGCCTTACTACACTTGTATTTTAAGGCTAGTTTCAATACTTTTTTTTTTTTGGATCCTTTGAAAGAATTTAATGGATTCGATTACAAGTTTAGCAGCTGTTATGAAAAATGCTCTGTGAAATTAGGATGTTATATCTCATATTACACAGAGGCCAGTTCCCCAAAGTAATGCTGTGAGTCACTTCGTTTTTTCACTAGATTGCCGTTATTTTTGACGTAAATGGAAGGCTGCCATGGAGGCAAGGGAACTAGGGGAATGGAATGGCATAACAATGGGTCCGCTCTACATTTTTATGTGCATTATTCCTCCCAAATCAGTGGGACATGGAACAGTCACACCTCTTACTATTGCTCTGCCTTGCTCCTGCTATTATACTCTGAAATGCTAAGCATAATGAGGCACTCAGTGGCATTTCTGAACTTGAACTGTATCTGCATATCATTCACAGTCACTGAAAGTTCATAAAAGACAGGCCCACTGAGGTTTGGGCTGATAAACATCAAACTCAGGAGGTTGGTTTGTGCATCTCAGAGAGGCAGTGTAAAACAGTCACCAAAGAGTAGATCTGGACTTAGTCTTCTTCAAATAGAATCCAGAACAAGTGGCTCTGCCAACATATGGGGCAATTTACTTAACCTCTCTGTCCCTCAGGATCCTCAACTGAAAAACATGCATGATAATAATAGTAATATCTGCATTTTCATGAGGAATAAATGCATTAATGGATATAAAAGTGCTTAGAAGAGTGACTGGTACATAAAAAGCACTCAATAAATGTTTTTATTTACTGACATGGAAAGGTCAGCAAGCCATTCTTAAGTGACTAAAGCAAACTGCAGAACATCTGTTTTAAAAAAGTTTAAAAAAAGCAGTAATATAAGACATATTTCCTAACAGTAAATTTATGCATATAATTGCATAAGAAAAAAGAATTGGAAAGATACATTTCATACTGATAATGGTAGTTACCTGTAAGAAAATATTAGGAGATTTTAGTCAAAGTGTATGTTAATCTTATTTGTCATTTTAAACTTCACTTGTACTATTTTGTATTACGTATTTTTTGTATTTATGTATTACTTGTGTAGTTGAAATTAATTTGAAATGAGACAAATGCACATATTCAGTACATTTTTCTTTTAGCAGCATCTTAATTCCATTCTAATCTGATGAGCTGTGGTGTTTGAAGACTCTATTCTTAGATGTTGATAATGGCCCAGGGGGAAAAAATTATTTTATTTTATTTTTTATTAATAAAAATGTTGGTAATGGCCCAGGGAACTCTGTCAAAATGTCTATGTGACCATCAGTCCTCCCCACATGAGAAACCTGCTCTTTCATTACATCTATAGTGACTGTTTCCCTACCTTGTTATTTTACTAGCTGTCAGATAATTTGGCCTAAATGGTTCAGCTTCCAGTTACTACTTTGTTTCAGTATGAGGAAGATGTATTAAAATTTCTCCTTATAAAGCACTTTGAACCAACCAGATATAGTAATCTTAGACCCAGTTACTGAACAGCTCAGTGTATGGTAGCACTTCGGTTAGGAACCCATTCATGCACAACTCTTACCCTGAACTCTAATAATTGGTTTCTTCATTAGCCACCTAAAGGCTGATAAATTTTATACCTCAAATGCTGTTTATAAAATTTTTCAGGTAGCTGCTTTCTTACTGTTTCAGAACCAGTAAAAGATTATTGCTATTTCCTAATCTTCTAATTGTCTGAGTACTGCTGTACTAATTATACATTTCAAGTACCCATCTTTGAAGGAATTTCAAGGAATTCTTTTTTACCTCTCTATTAGAAAGAATTGATGCCTCTGAACTGTGGTGTTCGTGAAGAATATCAAATATACCATGGACTACCAAAAGAATGAACAATTCTGTCTTGGAAGAAGGACAACCAGAATGCTCCTTAGAAGGAAGTTTTCTTGAAAAGGAGCTAGATCTCACATTTGGCTTAAAATTACCTTTACTTCCAGAAGATCAAAATCTCCTCATAGTTTTATTGCAAATAAAATTCAAAAGCCAAAATAAAATATAAAGTAGCCAACTTTTCCTAAAATGAACAAAAATTACCAAGTTAAAGCTCATTCTGACAAAATACCTTTGCACTTCCCAACACAACTTTAGGTGCTGCCCAGTATTAATGTACATCTCAGTAGGACTGAAGGAACTTATGAAGCTGCAGTGAGAGATACGAACCAAGGAGAGCCACCATTTTGCAACTCGATATCTCCTTTTAAATATCTCAGTGATTTGGCAACAAAGGTCTTAATGGCTTACATGTAGACAGATGCGAAACATGCACCAAAGCGGACAGGCAATTTGGGTGCTTTGCTTTTTGAGTAAGAGGACAGCTTTTGACCTTAATGATATGCTAGAAAATTATCAATAAATATTGATTTCTCATTAATTTGGCTTGTTCATTAAACATTTTCTATAATGATTCAGCAGGAATGTTCACTTTTTAATTAGTGCAATTCAATATTTTATGTTCAAAATTATTTATTGGGAATTAAAAAGAATTGAAAATAATTTGTTCAGGAAACATAAAAATTGTGAAAGCCTACCAAGAAATTATATCTGTATGTATGATTAAAAAAAAGTTTTAATCTACTCCAGAATTCCTCCCCCACCCCCAGCCCCGAATTAGAACTAAACAATGTGATGGTATGGAATAATTACCTCACTGCTCTGCATCTAATGCTCTTGTATGAGACACTCCTGATGATGTAGTGCAAGCATTCATTTTCCTTTCAATGACTGTCCATCTAATGAATGCTGGCTTTAATCATGTCTTTAACCTTATTTTAAATTCTGGGCTCCACTGCTAAAAGTAAATCCTTAATGTACTCTCAGGCTCTATCAGGATATAAATCAGAATTGGTGGTTGGGGTCTGCATGGCCCCATAGCCACAGGTATCTGGAAAGAGCCACTAACACTGAGGGCTCCAAAGGAAGGCAAAAGGGTCAAAGATAATGTATGGTTCCAGCCTCAGCAGAAAAAGATTTCTTAGAAGAGTTCCCCGTCCTCAGAAACCTCCTAATTCATGGGAGTAGCTAGCTAGTGCTAGTCTTTTTTTCCTTACTAAATCTTAAATTAATATTTTAAACTTAATAAAAAAGATCTTTTGTGGTTTTTCTCACTTTTACTCTTCAATTCTTTTTTTTTTTACTTAAAATATCTATTTTAAAAATATCTGATTCATACAATAATTACTATATATGTAGGTCATATAGAAAAATAAGAAAAAAACACCTATGTACCTACCATCTTGCCTAAAAAATAGAATTGTCAGTAGTTCTGAAGCCTACCATAGGCTCCATTTCCAGTTGCAGCTCCTGCTTCTTCTCCTAGTTATTCCACAAATACATGCCTGTGGTTGCTGTGTGCCATCCAGTCAATTCCAACTCATAGTGAGTGACCCTACAGGACAGCACAGAACTGCCCCATAGAGTCTCCTAGGCTGTAATCTTTATAGAAGCAGACTGTCATATATTGATTAATTTTGTTTGCTTTTTAACTTTATACACATGGTTAATGTAGTGCAATATTCTGCAAACCTCTTTTTTTTTGTTTCTTCAACATGTTAAAGGCTGTGACTAGGATTAATTCATTTTTTACTCCAGTTTTGTAAACAATGCTGGCAGGAGTTTTTGGAATATTTTAGTAAAGATAACCACAAAGAAGTGAACTTGTGAGGCCACAGAATCTGCACGTCTTCCACTTTACTGGATAATACTAAACTGTTTTACCAGTTGTAAGATTTTCCCTTTTTCTGTATTCTATCACGTTACTGTGAAATTCTGCTTGCCAACTGTTTTATTTTTGCTAATAATATTGAACATCTATTTTTGTTCACCAACACCTGGGTTTCCTTTCTTATGAACTCCCTACTTATGTGTTTTGCCCATTTTTCTATTATGTCAGTTGTGCTTTCTTATGATTGGTGTGAGTTCTTTATATATTCTGGATAACAATCTTTTTTCTCAGTTATATGTGCTGCAAATATCTTCTTCTAGTATGTGGCTTCTCTTTTCCTGTACTTCCTCGTGCCTTTCGATGACCAGAATTTCCAAAGATTACTATGGTCAAATTCATCAAATTTTTTATGATTTGGAATTTTTGTGTCTTAAGAAATCATATAAACATTTTCCTACATTTTCTTCTAAGTGTTTTAAATATTCTTTCATATTTAAGAGTTTAATTCCATATGGAATTCACTTTATGAATGACATAAGCTGGAGTTCATTTTCATTTTTTCCATATGGATGGCTAGCGTAGTGGTTAAGTGCTATGGCTCTTAACTAAGAGGTAGGCAGTTCGAATCTGCCAGGTGCTCCTTGGAAACTCTAGGGGGCAGTTCTATTCTGTCCTATAAGGTCATTATGAGTCGGAATTGACTCGACAGCAGTGGGTTTTGGGTTTGGATGGCTAATTTTCCCAATGCCATTTTTTAGTACATTCTTTTCCCACCGATCTGCAGTATCAGCTCTGTGTTATTCTCAAATTGCTATGAATGTGGCAGTCTGTTGCACTGGTCTATTGGTCAGTTGCTGAGACGATACCACACTATTTTAATCACGATTACTTTATAATAAATTTTAGTATATGGAAGAACATTTTCTCTCACTTTTTTCTTCTTCTTGAAAAGGATATAAGCTATCCTCGGCCAAGTTGCTCTTCTATAAACATTTTAGAAATAACTGCCAAGTTATAAGGAAATTAAAAATCATTCAAATGCTGACTGAAATTGTAAGGAATATATAAATTTGGGCACAATTGGCATTTTTATAATATTGAGGCTTCCAAATTATTTAGGTCTTTAATGTCTTTCCATCGGACTTGAGCATCTTCTGTTAGATTCATTAATGGCTCGCTTATTAATATTTTTTTGTTGCTCTTGTAAATGGCATCATGTAAAACATGACATTTTCTGTGTTTTGAATCGACTGATGTCTAACGATTCTTACAGCCATCTACCCTGCTTAAATTCTAATGATCTGCAGGCTCCTTTGTATTTTTCTGTATTCAATCGTATTACCTATGAAAAGTGACAGCTATGTTTCTTTCCTTGCATTCTTTATATTGTTTATTCTTTTTGCTTGGCTGATAGTACTTGTTAGAACCTCTAGGACAACACTAAATAGCCCTGGTGGTCCAATGGTTAAGCACTCAGCTGCTAACTAAAAAGATCAACAGTTTAAACCTACCAGCCAGCTCCGCAGGAGAAAAGACCTGGTGATCTGCTCCCATAAAGATTACAGCCTCGAAATGGATACGAAAAGAGAGTGGAGGGAGAAAGCAGGCTGTCTCATTAGGGAGAGAGTAATTGGGAGTATGTAGCAAGGTGTACATAAGTTTTTGTGTGAGAGACTGACTTGATTTGTAAACTTTCACTTAAAGCACAATAAAAATTAAAAAAAAAAAAAAAGAGTTCTAAACCAAAAATTGAGAAATTATGGCCTATACGCCAAAACTGCCCTGCTGCCTGTTCTTGTAGGATTGGCAGGCTAAGAACAGTTTTTATATTTTTAAATGACTGAAAAAAAAAAAAAGAGAAGAGTAATATTTCTGATATGAGAAAATCTTGTAATTCAAATTTCAAGGTCTATAAATTAAGTTTTACTGGAACATAAAAAAAAAAAAAAAAGATTACAGCCTAGAAAACCCTACGCGGCAGTTCTACTCTGTCATAGAGAGCCACTATGAGTTGGAATCGAGTAAGCTTGTGGAGGCCCCAATCCTGGCTGACACCCAGAATGCTCATTCTCTCAGCTCCCTACGCCAACTCTCAGATTCTTGAAGAATTTAGGACTTGTTCTGACTAGGTCCTTGTAATATCTTATTAATTCATGGAGCTTATAGAAAATTTAAATTGAATATAGCAGTCAAAAGATGCCTTTCTGTATCTAGAGCTGTTTACAGACCACTGTAAAAGGATAGTCAAAATGCTCAACATAGCACTGTTGTTGTCATGCTAAAATGATGGTAAGTACTAAGTGAGCTCTTTCTATATGCTGGGTACTGAACAAAGTATTTAACTAGCATGGTCTCATTTAATCCTTTTAACAACTCTGTAAAATAGCTTTTATAAAGCTATTTTTCTACCTTTCTAAGACCAGAGAAACTAACTTGTTCCTATTCACACAATTAACATGTGGAAGATTTGATATTTAAATCCCGGTCTGTATGACTCTATAAAACTCATGCTATTTCCCACCATGCTACCTCTGCTGACCTGGGTATGATATATCCTATTTTTTGAAAAGAACAATCTTCTATTCTCTCAAAATTTTAGAATTTACTCAAATTGTATGTCAGCTACTTCCTTTACCAATTATATTTTGGAGTTACTCAGGGTAATGTTTCATCTGATAAACAGGTGGTCTGCAGACAAAACCATTATCACATAAATCAGGTAAGAAATCCATCAGGGACAATAACATACATAACTTCAAACTTTTTAAAGGTATCTTTGAGTCTGCTTAGGAGAGTCAATTATGGGCTGAGTTGCATGAACTCAACAAAGAATCTATACCATAGTCCTAGCTCAAGGCTCAGTCTATTGGAATATTAAAACAAAGTAAACAAAAAAGCCCCAAAATCTGTATTTCAGCATAAACCTGCTTCTTCTTAAAGTCTTTGTTAATTATTTAATACAATATTTAATGAGTTATAGAATTAAAAAAGAGCATTCTTTTATAAATAGATGATACAGTTTTACTTTCTCCCACTAGCAGTAGCTTACACAGTTAACTGAATCTGCTGGCTAATTACCGCTAAAAAAGTGAACTACAGATCAACTATTTTAAAACTGAAATGGTCATTTTTTGGCAGGAATTCTCCAACTTTTAATTTATTCATAAATAACAATTCCATATTAAGTTACCTCACTTCAATAGTAGAATATTTTATTTCTGTGGGTATACCAAGAAGTAGCATTACTTAAAGTAAGTCATACTTCAGGGTTCATTCACGGGGTTTTATTTAGGATGATATGGGCATTTGTTTACATTTACCTTAATTTTTTTCAGTACGAAATTATTATGACCATTATGGGATTTCATTTTCTCACTTACCTCGGTGAAAGATTTTTTTTTTTTTTAATTAAGAGAATCCTGGCCAGTGTTCACTCTGCCCAGCTTAGGGTGGAGGAGGGACGATTCTCCATTCCAGAATACAACTGTGTTAGACAGCTTAGGTCTCATAAACAAAATCATATTAACCCTATCTCCAGCTCAATTGTTTGTTAAAGTACATTTATCTGTATCCATTAGTCATGCAGTAAACCATACCTGAGGCATTTGTCAGGAACTATAACCTTTAGCTCATTGCCACTACATATTTATTAAAAGCTCTTTTAAGAACTACAACACTTGGGCGACTTCTGAATGAGTATTAGGTCCATCCTCTCCTCTAAATATTCTAAATTATTTCTGTAGGTATCTACTAAAAGAATTATAGAAGTTAATAAAGGGAAAATTGAAATAAGAAGAAAAACCCATTTAATCCCAATGGCAGCAAGAAAACAGATGGAAAGGGACAAAGAAAGACAACTAGGAAACAAGGAGTAAAATTTTAAATTTAAACTGAAATATATTGGTAATCAAATAGCAACTTTCTAAACGCATCTTAAAAGTAAAGATTGAGAGACTGCAATAAAAACAAACAAAAAAAACCACTACATGCTGCTCACAAGAGATGCTGAAAGGTTGAAAGTAAAAGGATGGAAAAAACTATACCACAGAAACATTAACCAAGAGAAAGTTGGTACAGTTCTTTGACTATTAGACAAAGTAGATAATTAGGTGAATTACTAGAAATAAAGAAATATATTTCCTAATGATCAAAGATCAATCTACTGGGAAGGTATAACAATTCTAAATTGTATGCATTTATTAACATCCCTTCAAAACACATAGAGCAAAAATGGATATAACAAAAAGAAGAAATAGATAAATTCCAATTATAGTTTGATATTTCTAGCATATTTCTTTTAGAAACACATTCTAGATGTTTTGAACATGGTCAACAAGTTATATGTGAGCACCAAGGTGGATCAACAGACAGCTATTTTTTTTTTTTTTTAGTAATTTAAATTGCTTTTATTAAGTGATGCACTGTATATTTCTGTTATGCTGTTAACCTACACGGACGGTCTCTATGCAGAAAAAAGTCAATAAAATCACTAATGAATCTACTATAAAATGTTATCCATATTAACAGTACTGTTCACTACAAATCATACATTATTTTATCTTGCCACCAGCAGTTATACTTCTTTTGAGCAGATGGTTTGCTTTTATCTTACAAACACTGTGAATAATTTAACGGACAAGGATTTCTTTCCTTTTTGGTAACTAGAAAGCTTAGAGATAAATTAAGGGCTTCATCTTAGACACAGTATGAACAAGTATGGTATATAAACTTGCAGCAGCATTTCTGGTTCCACTTGTCCTCACTGTCATTCTTTTTCTTATCTTGCTGCTTTTAATTCATCCTGTTCTGTAATATGCGGAAGCAGCAGTCAAGAAATCAAAAGACGCATTGCATTGGGTAAATCTGCTGCAAAGGACCTCTTTAAAGCGTTGAAGAGCAAAGATGTCACCTTGAAGACTAAGGTGCACCTGACCCAAGCCATGGTATTTTCAATCGCATCATATGCATGTGAAAGCTGGACAATGAATAAGGAAGACCGAAGAAGAATTGAGATGGCTTAGAATTGTGGTGTTGGAGAGGAATATTGAATATACCCTGGACTGCCAAAAGAATGAACAAATCTGTCTTAGAAGAAGTACAACCAGAATGCTCCTTAGAAGCAAGGATAGCGAGACTGCGTACATACTCTGGACATGTTGTCAGAAGGGATCAGTCTCTGGAGAATGACATCACGCTTGGCAGAGTACAGGGTCAGCGGAAAAGAGGAAGACCCTCAACGAGGTGGATTGACACAGTGGCTGCAACAATGAGCTCAAGTATAACAATGATTATATGTAGCGCAGGACAGGGCAGTGTTTCATGCTGTTGTGCATAGGCTCACCACGAGTCGGAACCTACTCAACAGCACCTAACAATAATTCTGTCATATTAGGCAACTCTTCAAGTTACTTCTAGACAGTAAATGAATAAATGAATGAAAAGATTTAGGTGATGTAAAAGGCAGATGTAAATGGCAGCTGGTTACTTCCTTTCCCTTGCTCTTCTAGATAAAGACTTTATTTAAATTGGAGTAAATTTCAGATAGGTGATTAAATTCAGAGAACTCAGATTCTATGCAAAACATAAGCTAACGACTGGGTCACAACAAGAAAATTCCATGTGGATGGGGACTAATGATCAGAGAACTGGCTGGCCTGAATACCTAAGTAGGCTCTGTTATTCAGCAACATGTCCACAAGTCCTGGGTTTGGGATTAGGCATACAGGGTTCAAAATCCAGGGGTAGACCACCATCTTAGGGGTCCACTTTTGGTAAATCAAGGCCTTATGTGCAATACCCAAACCACTGTGTAAAGAGTGAGGGAAAGGAGAGAAGGCAAGAGTGTGTTATTTCCAAATCCTTATGCTGTTTCCTCCAGGATATTCTTAAATCTCCTGAAAAATAGGTAAGAACTAATCTTATTTTTAAAGACACCCAGCATCGAGGAAATAATTACAGCTACAATCTATTCTCAAAGTCTAAAATTTCCTACAATTCCCCATCTTGAAGTTTAAGCCTTTTCTTGCTCAATTCTTACTAGAGCTAAAGAACAGTAAGGAATTAAAAGAACTAAGAATAAAATGCTTTACAGAATTTTCCATGTTCACACTTATGGGAAGATAACATGCAGTGTTATCTAACTGGTGGCACACCGGTTGAGTAGATGGGTGTGAGAAAGAAGAAGCATTTGGTAGCTTCACAGGGATCCTTGAACTACACTTACAAACCCTGTTACATCTCAAAAGTGTTAATGGGTCACAACGTTTACAGAACCAATTACATGCTCCTTTACATTCAAAACCCTCTGGGTGTACCCAACATGCATTTTTAGCCATATTTCCCACTTTTACCCAAGAACATCCTACTATGCTACTTCAAACGGCCCCATTTTCACATAAAATCTATGAATCCGGAAAAAAAAAAAATCATTCTAATTTTATTCAGTTTTTTTTTTCTTCTTTGAACTCCCTCATATCTCTTATGATGCTTATATAGTACCTTATATTGTATTTATTGGGCTCACCAAAGCCCTCATATTCCTCATCCTCGACACCAGCTACCCCACAAATTACATTACCTTGTAGAGCCAGCCTAGCATTGCTCTTTCGGCTTAGTAGCCATTCTTTTGCCTTGCAAATCAGTGTGCCATCTAAAGCATGACTAGAAGCAGGCTTTCAGTGCTCAAAATAACTTTTTTTTTAATGATATGCTACTTACCTCTCAAGGTAAGATAACTGTAATCTGCCTGCTTATATAACTTCCATCTATTGGTTCTAGACTTTCTTTCAGTATCTTCATTGTTGTTGTTATTTTAAGGTGCCAACGACTCGGTTCTAACTCATACTGACTCCATGTACAACAGAATAAAACAGTGACCGGTCCTGCGTCATCCTCACAATTGTGGCTATGTTTGAGCCTACTGTTGTAACCACTATGTCAACTCATTTCATTCAGGGTCTTCCTCTTTTCCACTGACCCTCTACTTTAACCAAGCATGATGTCCTTCGCCAGGGACTGGTCCCTCTTGATAACTCCAAAGTATGTGAGATGAGGTCTTGTCATTCCTTACTTCTAAGGAGCATTCTGGCTCTACTTCTTCCAAGACAGATTTGTTCGTTTTTCTGGCAGTCCACTGTATATTCAATATTCTTTACCAACACCATAATTTCAAATGCATCAATGCTTCTTCAGTCTCCCTCATTCATTGTTCAGCTCTCACAGGCAAATGAGATGACTGAAAATACCGTGGCTTAGGTCAGGTGCACCACGGGGCTTAAGGTGACGTCTTTGCTTTTTAACACTTTAGTAAAGAGGTCTTTTGCAGCAGATTTGCCCAATGTAATACTTCCTTTGATCTTGCTTCCATGGGCATTGATTGTGGATGCAAGTAAAAGGGAATCCTTGAAAATTTCAATATTTTCCCTGTTTATCATGATGTTGCTTATTGGTCCAGTTGTGACGATTTTTTATTAATGTTAAGGGGTGAATCCATACTGAAGGCTATAATCTTTGATCCCCATCAGTAAGTGCTTCAAGTCCTCTTCACTTTCAAAAGGTGGTATCATCTGCATAACACCGGTTGTTAATGAGTCTTTCTCCAGTCCTGATGACATGTTCTTCTTCAAATAGTCCAGCTTTTCAGATTGAATAAATATGGTGAAAGGATACAATAGGATCACAATAGGATACAACCCTGATGCATACCTTTCCTGATTTTAAATCACTCAGTATTCCTTTGTTCTGTTTGAAGGACTGCCTCTCCGTCTATGTACAGTTTCTGCATGAGCACAATTAAGTATTCTAGAATTCCCATTCTTCACAATGTTATCCATAATTTGTTATGGTCCACTGAATTCTGTCCACCAGGTGTGACCCTGCTGGTATTTGAAATACTGGTGGCATGCATTCCAGCATCACAGCAACACGCAAGCCATCACAACATAACAAACTGACAGACGAGTGTTGGCAGTATCTTTATGGATATGCATACTGTATTTTTATGCAAATAATGTGCACATTCTATATTTGTTTGACAACTGCTCCCTCCCCTGTGAGGTATTTTTGTAAGTGCACTATGCTATGTTTTTTAACGGTAACATGTAAAGAAAAAAAAAATGGCATAGCAGTGCTTACAAAAATATCTTATGGGGGAAGAGAGCAGTTGGCAAACAAATGTAGGAGGTGTATATTATTGGTCTAAAACTTTTTACAAAACAGTCGTTAAGATACATGAAGCTGAAATGGTGTCATCATAAAGATACTAGGAAGAGCACGTTGTTTCAGTGACTTTTCTAGGAACTGTAATCAAGACTACAATCCTGTTTTTCTACGAAGATTTCTCTAACAGGCCTGTCTCTGCTTTTAGTCTAATCTGACCTGAATAGGTGGGCAGCACAGACACTCTAGTCACTTACAGGACCCTGGGAGGCAACACAGAAAACTCTTACATATGCCAGCATTGCATAGGAATGAAGAAATGGCAAACGTGGAACATGACAGTACAGCAAAATAATCATTTTTTTCATTCATGGCACACATGGAAAATAATATTTAACCAGTATATTTTTTTTATATTGAAGTAAACTAGAAGGAATCTGGGGCTTGTTATGAGTCCAGGTGAAAAAATTTATTACAACTGCTTTATGCAATTATAAGAAAAAAGTATTTTAATAAGATGTTTGAGCCTTATTAATTTATATAGATGGTATTCAAATAGAATTTCAACGGTGGTCAATTGTGTGTGGCTTAAAAAACAGTTTTGAATTTTTTATCACTGTAAAAATTTATAGTAACTCATGGAGAGTCTCATAATTAATCCACTGTCAGTTGGGAAGCTCTGTCCTAGAAGAACTTGAGTCCATGTGAAGAAATGGCTCCTTACAGGCTTTCTTTTGCTCCTCTTTCCTTTCTTCCTCTCTATTCTTTTCCCTTTCTCTTTCTTTCACTATTTCAGCCTGACACAGTTTTTCCTTGACCTGTAATTGATAATTCTTTTGCTTCATGAGCTGCTTCAAGGCCTAAAAGCATGCTAACCCACTCATCTTACTGATAAAACACTCCAGTGATTGTAAAGGCAATCAGAGCTGGACTATCCAAAGGAGCTGGGGTGCATGAGCACTGCATCTAATGCGCAGAAACTAGGGGAACTGACTGTAACCGCTGCACCCGTCCTGTTGCAAAAATGTGCCAGGGGGGTCTTTAAATGCTGAATGGCCTCTGTTAGGTCTGCAGCTCTACTCCCCTTTCTAAATCTCTGGCACTTCAGCGTTCCCTAGCAACAGTAGCAAAGGATCAAATTAGAAAAGTGCTTTCCAGAGCATTCTTATCTAGCTACTGACCAAGCCATTTTTGTTTATGTGATCAAGCAACTGAAATTCAAGGAGATTTATTACAGACTGTCCTCGGAAGCAAAAACTGGAAGAGCACTCTTGATATGTATGCTACTAATGTCTGAGATGACTGATTCTATCGTGACTGCACAAGCATGGATTGGTTTCAGTAAGAATTAGTAGTCTCAGCATCTCGCCGTGAACCGACAGTGTTGCCAGGGAGACTGATAATTACATGACAAAACGGAGGGTGTAAAGTAGAAATGTTCAGAAGAAATGTAAGGTTTTGATCCGAATCAGCACATTAATAGTATAGTTTGTTGATCTTCTCTAGTCATATAATTTAATAAATACCATTAATTATATGTTTGACAAGATACAGATCTCTGAACTGAAAGAAATGAACTGAAATGAATTGAGCCATGGAAAGCTACTCTTCGCTGATCATACTTTATGTATGCCACAGCAGGGACACATTTATTATCAACTACAATTTTGAAATTAAAATACTCAAAAAAGGTAAGAAAACAAATTGGTTTGATTTGTTATGTTTTCTCTTGCTATCAACCTTCCAGTGTTCCAGAAATAAAAATTATAATTTCATAATAGCTCTAATAAAATTGCTTTTTCCCCCTCGTAAAAGAAGTTATATATCCTCAAAACACCCCGTTAGGCGGAGAAGAAAGAAGCATTACTATTTCTATATTAAACACAGTAGAAGCAACCCAGAGAATCCAAATGACTTTCCTGAAATCACACAGCTCCTCAGTCCGTGGTAAAGCTTTCAGCAGCCACGGAGCCATTATATATAGATTCTACCTGTTACGGGAAAACCAATCAAAAGGACATAAACCTAGTGCGTGGTTTCAAATGTCTCTACACAGCTTTAATTTTAAATGAAAATTTTCAATATTTAGCCTTTTTAATGGCTAAAAGTCTAGTTCTTAAAGTTAGCAATATAATATAAATTTTTTTTTTTTTTAAAGTTTAGTTCTTAAAGTTAGCAATATAAAATAAACACTTGTTCATCAGGAAAATCTCGTTACTGACATGTTAATATGTGAGAAAATTCATCAAAAATTTAAACAGCTCATTAATGAACAGGGTGTCACTGCAAGTCCAATCATGGCCTATGAGTTGTCAGGGCTATCATGGCAATCCTGCTGCCCAACAGTCTTTTAATTTCAGTTTTTCCAAGGATTTCTGTGTATATATCTTAATAGATAAAACTAAAAGGTTTATCTTCTTCTGGGTATTTTTCCTTACAAATTCTTATATGTTTTCTAATTTATAAATATACTACAGAGATAAAAAAAAATTCATTCATATGCGTATGCCCACAATCTATTTATACTGCGTGTCAGAAAGAAAACAAGTGATTTGTGGTTGGTGTGTAACAGAAGACAACCATTCCTGATAGAAAATGTTTCCAGTGTTTTAGTCTTCTTATTTGGTCTTTGAAAAAGCCCTGGTGGCACAGTGGTTAAGCACTCGGCTGCTAGCTGAAAGGCCAGCGTTTGAACCCACGAGCAGCTCTACAGGAGAAAAGACCTGGTAATCTGCTCCCATAAAGATTTCAGCCTAGGAAACACTATGGGGCAGTTCTACTCTGTCTCACAGGGTCGCTGTGAGCCAGAATTAACTGGATGGGACACAACAACAACATTTGGTCTCTGGCAGGAAAGAAGTGAGAAGTACACACAGGACACCAAGGAAAAAGCTTCTTAGCTAAATGGATTGCCAAGTGCTAGAAGCAGGCAGTCAAGACTTCTGAAATGTTACAAAAAAAGATCTTTATTTTAGTGATTTAAGAATTTGAGCCTTCCTCATTAATACCTAATGGAGCCTTGGTGGGACAGTGGTTAAGTGCTCAGCTGCTAACCGAAAGGGCAGCAGTTCAAACCTACCAGCCACTCCATGGGAGAAAGATGTGGCAGTCTGCTTCAGCAGATAATAGCCTTGAAAACCCTGTGAGCCAGAACCCTGTCCTATAGGGTCGCTGTGAGTTGGAATCGACTCAACAGCAATAGGTTTGGTTTTGAGTATTGTGCAGATCACCCTATGTGGGATGGACTACTATTTTTAAGGCAGTTAATCAAATCTATCACTTTTACGATGGTTTGAAAATAATAATCTTTGGTTTGACATTAGTTGAAATTTTATTAATTCTTTACATGAAAGCATTTATTTTTGATAAGACATGAGCTAAAATTATAGGTTTTTATTTTGATAAACCTTTTCTGCTTTCCCATAGTATGAAGGCTTTCTCAGGTTTTAAACCCCTATATAAGAAAAAGAAGAATATAAGGACAAATCACTCAGTCATTAAAAACGATTTCTGTTGTGACGTTAAACAAACCTTGACTTAAGCCATCTTGATAAGATGTTTGTTTGACATCCAAGTTCTCCATGGTATCTCCCTTAGAGACGTCACCAAGAGATGTCCTTCTCTCAAAGATGTTGTTGTTATTGTTAACTTGAGTCCCATTTTGCTTCAGTAGCCTGAACACCTCAGCTTCCAAATCTCTAATCTAGGAAAAACAAATTCATTCATAAAACCCTAAGCTAGCACTCCTCTCCAAGTACCAGGCAAAATCATCTCATTATTTAGTGGCTTTGGAAACACAACTCACCCGCACTTGTAGGCCTTGAACTTCCACGAGATGAGCTTTTTCCAAATCTTCTATTTTCTTTCTTTCAGCTTCCTGTCTTTTGATGAAATCAAGTTCTCTTAAGAAGAAAATAATAGATAAATAAGGAAACGTGAAAAGTTCTTATCTGATGCAATAAACTGTGCAGTGAGATAACTGGACAGCTATTTAGGTAAAAACTCAGTCACAGTTAGAAGTAGGCAGTCAGGCCTTCTGAAATGTTAGAAAAGGTATATGGCCATAAAAGAAAATAAAAACGTCTTTAATAGGTCGCAACGTAAAGAAAAATGCTTTAATTCTGCTTATTATGATTTTCATTTGTAGCTCCTGATTCTAGAGAACCTATACATAGACATGAGCTATTGCACTAATGACCCACTCTGGGTAATTTAGTGGCAATAATAGCATATCAAATAGAAATCATTCTACGTTTGCAGTGTCATATACACAATAAACTGATGGAACTGGATGGTGGGATTTCAAAAAGATAATCATAATAAGATTGCTTTCTACCAAAAACAATGGAGAGGGGGTTGGGTGGATCAGAAACACTGAAGTGGAGCACTTACACACCTAAGGATAATACGGGGAGGAGAAATATCTCCATTTTGAGAGCCTGGAACAGAACATGCAAATTTAGCAAAACCCATTACAAAGTTAATAGATGAAATAGAGTTAGGTATGATATTTTTGGCAAGAAGAGTTAAAATAGTGATGTATTGAATTCATGGTTGCAAAGAGTGATTCCCTTCCCTGCTTTTCATAGTAAACTTTTATAACAACCCCTTTTAAATATTGAAAACATTATTTCCATGATAGAGGTATGGTGACTCTCACATATATGCTTAGCTTCTAAGGCTTGGCATGGAAGACCAGAAAAGACACTGGCATTAATTTTCGTTGTCCTAGCTAGTAAGAAGTAACCGCTGAAAGTAGCCCGTAAAAATCTCCCTGTCAGTCTCCCCAAAATTACACCAAGATCCAACATACAGAAGCGACAGCAGTAGCTCAGAAAGGACTGCTGAAATTCAAAAGCAGGGACAGGTGACAGTCCCTTTCACTGCAGTGAACTGAGGCCCTTGTGGCTCTCTGAACAGTGGCTGAGCAGAGCGGCAGGGCAGAGATTCTTGCCAGTCAACATTAACACTATCTGCAGTGGGAAAATTCCATAGTTATTGATTCTAAGAACAGAGATAGCAGCAGCTTGATCAAGGCCCCTATTGACACTTCGCATGCACCACACCCAAAAGTCATTCTACATTACTTCAGCTGAGCTTCTTGCTTCTAAATCACAGAAATGTTTCAAAAAGGATAAAACGATTCAAACGTTACTATCAATGATTGACTATCCAAAAAAAAAAAAAAAAAAATCAGGAAGCAACTGGTTGCCAAAAATTGTAAAATATACAAAATATAATCTCATATGAAAACAAGTGGTTTCTAAAACTTGACGGCACTGGGACTGGGTTGATAATGTCTATGCTGTAACTATGCTTCTGAGAAGGATAACTCTGAGGTCATCTTTTCTTTTATAGTAGATATTACACAATTACTGGATGTAAACCTTCTTTGGACTTATACAACTATTCTTTAGTCACTAGAAGCTACTTACTTTTGTTGAAAATCCTTGATCAATTTCTTTGCCTTGTTGTACTTCTTTTCCAATGCCTGATACTGGGTTTGAGTCTCTTTGAGGTGTTCGTTCACTGTATGGCATAACGTTTGAGCTTCAATCCAGTAGCTCTCCAACTTCAACATTCTTTCTTTATTCTCTTCTATGTTCTGTTGGAGTTGGTTTTTCTCTAGTTCCCACCGTACTTTCTCATTTTCTGCTGCTTGCAGCTGAATAAAGCAAAAGCCAAGGCAAGGATCATCTGGTACTAGTACAGCGAAAACCCCTCATGTTCTTATAGCATGTATCAAGACTAAATTCCATTATTACATACACTGGGTCATCAAAACACTTTGGGATAAGAAGAACAAGTATTATTTTAATCATCTCATAAATGATGAAATGGAAACCATGAAAAGTAAAATGACTTATTCAAGGTCACATGTCTGTTAAGTGATAAAACACAGACTTCATTCCAAATCTCGTGATCTTTCCATCACACCATGTGGTCTGAAGTTCTGTGAGACATTTTAGAGTTTGACTAATTTTATCCAATGACTTCAACACATTTTCTATGAGTTTTTTTTTTTAATATATAATTCTGTGTTTAAAAAAAAAAAAAATTAACAAATGAGTAGGAGAGGTAGGTTGGGAACAATGGAGGTGTAGTATGGCCTAATTGCTAAGAAGGGAACTCTGAAGTCATTCAGCTTAGGTTTGAATCCCAGCTCAACCATTACTGGCTGTTTAATCTTGGGGCAGTAACTGAAGTTCTCTAAGACCCAATTATATCATGTATAAAACCGAATTGTGACATAACACATCGGCGTGCTTAGAACAGCTCCTTGGACATAGTAATCATCTGGTAAATATTAGCTATCTTTACTTTGCTTTTAACCCTTTTGATGATATTATTCTTTCTTTCATTTCAATTGACATGGATATAGTCTGCAGTTCATTATTTTGCAAGAAGTGTTATGAATTTCTAGAGCTTATAAATCTTTTTTTTTTTTTATAAATCCCATATTTACATAAAAGTAAAAAAGATAATATAAGTAAAAACATAAATCATTGCTGGATTAATTTAAATGCATCCAATGCAATAAAAAAGCAGCTTCTTCTAGTTTCTACTTCCAGGGCCTCTTAGGAGTAGAGAGTATATTACTTTAATCCCCTCATTTCTACAGAAATTCAAGGCTGAGCCATTAGGTGAAGGATCAAAGGTCATTTAATCACAACAGCTGTCTGACCTTCAAACCAGTGCTTCATCTACTTCATATGCCTCCTTTAAAGTTCAAAAGGAAGCGAAGTCATTATAAACTATCAATGCTCAAAATCCAAGACATTCTAAAACCATACAGCATTCACAAATGGAAATACGTGTTTGTAGGTGTATTTCTAACTAAACACATTGGCAAAACAGGTTACAGAGCAAAAAAGTAACAACATTTCAAAATCAGGAATTTTATTATCAACAAGGGTAATAAAAAGTCATAGTAAAGTAAGCCACATCTATGGATATTATATGTTAATATAACAAGAAAAATATAAAATACTAGTATATAAACTTTTCTAAATTAAATGTTTATAGTCTAAGACATAAACTCCATTAAAGCACTTACACTCATCGGGGAATCTTTTTTTCTGCTTCCAACCAACAATTAAAAAAAAAAAAAGCAAACAACTATTCTCTTTCTATGTCAAGAAATAATAACAACTTCAAACAGGGCTAGGTTGTTAAATACATCTTTTAATAAGCAATGCTTTGTATTCAAGTTGTTTATTTATCAAGCATCACTAATTTAAAAATTATTATTCACAGAGCTGAGCTGACATCATGAATGATATACAGACATGTTTTGACTAAAGAGCTACAGCGGGTATTAGCTGAGAATTCCATTTAACCAAAACAGCCTTGCTAATTTATCTTCATTTAAAGCACACGGAAAAAGAAAACAGTGTTCAATGTGAACAGGAAAGCAGATCATTAGTGGTGGGGGAGGAATTAAGCCTTAATTTTTAAAAGACCATAAAAATAATAAAGAATACTGCTTTAAAAGCAATTCAAAAGATACTTTTAAATCTTTGAAATTACTTACTTGATAAAACTAGACACAGTTCATACAAGCACCTTATAACTTACCAATTAAAAATGCCCTTTTGAATCTTCTATTATTCCATATATAGATCAAAAATACATACTCCCTTTTTTCAAGACCTGTTTTTTCCCCCACAAATTTAAATAATGTGAACTAAACTTGTCTAAAAGTTTCCAGTAGCACCTGGCACCTAAAATCAATTAAGCATAGTACACAGTCAGTAAGAGTCAGAATCGACTCAACAGCAATGGGTCTGAGTATTATATTAAATCTGTAACATTTAATTACTAGAAACTTGACATTTTTTTCTGTCAAAAATAATGTATGTGCTGTGTTAAAACAATACACTGGTTTTGACAAATAAGTTAAAAGTAAATTATTAAATCTATTTAAAATAGAGGAGATATAACAGCTTGTGTTTACGGTATTAGTGATCGAAATATATTCAGATGCTTGAGCCACTAAAAGTCACTTTTTGATTAAAGTTCAGAAGTAATTGGATACGTATGTGCAATTATGTAAATGTCTATGTCTTAAAATACTAGTTATTTGTACTGAGGGTGGGAGTGGGAGGTCTTGTTCTCACTGCCAGGTTTTCTCAGCATCTAACCCTGGAATTGAATCTCTAGCATTTGTATTCTTTTACATGCACAGGAACAAATCCTTTTGTCCTAGGGCTGAATTTATTCATAGTATCTGGTAAAAAGTACAATTCAGGTACCATATATTGGTTCTTACCTTTGTCTTCAATTTTTGAATCTCAGCTTCTGTAACTGCATGTTTGATTTGCAACTGAAAAAAGAGGAAAAATCTGAACTAAGAGAGTGTATCTATATTGTTAAAGCCTGAGCAGCCAGAAGGATAACTTATTACATAGCAGAAGGCCTAGAAGAGTGCTGCAATGCAGCAGGTTATAAATTAAAATGTCTAGTGTGTACAAGGACTCGCTGGGTACGAACTAATTAAACATAGGGTTTATGGCCCACACTCCCTAAAATCACATTAGGTTACCAATTTAATTGCTCAGGGACCAAAGAGAAGAAAACATATTTTCTTGCCCTCTTTGCAGCTTTTCCTTTATGATTTGAGTGTCAACACATCCCACAAGGGATAGTTTTCTTGCAGTCTTGCCGACTGAACTGCTTAAGCAGGCAAAACAGCCAGTGGCAATGTGAAGAGTCAATTCCAAATACTGAAGAAAGGTGGCACTCTGGTTCCATGAGTCGCAAGCACATTCAGATAAGCAGCTCTTTTCCCAGCTCAGACTGCTGCAGAGAGGGAGGCGACGATGAGGCAGTTTCCACAGTGAAACTTGTGAATTCTACATCTTAATTGGAGGAAAGGGTACAGATTCAGATTTTTTGTCTTCAAAACATCTATTCTGTTGAAGTCCCAGACCTGAAAATCTTCAGCTACAGCTAATTTGCTACCATTTACATAGGTTTGTTTTGCTTTCTCCCACTTTGTTTTCCCTGTAACGAAAGAAGAAACAATCTCCTTAAGGAATTAATGCTGTTTGTTGTTCTCAGTTGTCCTCAAGTTGAGTCAGACTCATGGCGAACCCATGTACACAGAGCAGAACTGTTCCATTGGGTTTTCAAGGCTGTGGCCTTTTGGAAGCAGATCTCCAGGCCTGTCTTCCCAGGTGCCTCTGTGGGTTCAACTGGGTAACCATTCTGCTAGTAGTCAGCGCTTAACTGTTTGTGCCACGCAGAGACTCCTAAGGGAAACAACAGGTTCACAATCTCTTATCTGAAACCCCTTCTGGGGCCAGATGTTCTTGGAATTCAGAATTCTTCTAGTTTCAGAATGGTTAAGAGGATGCACCTTCTAGAAACTATGAATTATCCACAGCAGGGTCTATGGAGGCATCCTGTCATTAAACGCATTAGTATTTTTGTCATCGACATAGGAATATTCCTACTAAGTGAGGTACAGAAAGACTACAAATAGCATCTTGTCAGTTTAGGTCAGGTTTTACCACTGAATGAGTTTGCCACAAACTTACAAAAAAGACTTTTCAGAAATTTAGGATTAGGACTTAAGATTATACACAAGAGACTACAGACTTCTAATATGACTAAGTCTAAGAGGCTTTCTTACCAAAAGAAGCAATGGTACAGGTGACTACATTGCCAGAGGGACAGAAATATGGAGTTCTTAGACCAGCAATGTGAACACTGGAGGCCACAATGGGTCTGTAAGCCTCAGCTCTCTCTTTGTTTTATAACCTGCATTTCCTTGGTATTTACTCAGCTGGTGGGGATATACCGGAAGTGTGAAGACAGGAAGAGGAACAATCAAGGGAAGGCTGATTCAACAGCCTTACATGCCACTGGGAAACAGTCCAGGCCCTGAAGGCCCCACTTAGTGCCTGGCCCTGTCATGCTCACGGAAGCATGATCTGTACTCTGGCAGCTCTGCCACAGTTCTTGGTTTGTAGAGGTGATCTTGAAATTGTGGTATGTTTGACTCTGTCCCACTCACATCACTTATCTTGCCTTCACTTATCTGACCTGGTGACTCCTGCAGTCTTGCCGATGTGGTTATTGCGCCTTCAGTCATCGCTGGTTCCTGGTAGCATCCGCACTCTAACAGCCTCCGAAGAGGAAGGGTCCTCCCGTGCCAAAGTTATAATTCTTTTGTGAGCCTCAGACAGTTAGAACTGGCTCTCTTAGTTCTTTACCCTACCCTAGTGGTGGTGGTAGTGATTCCAACACTTGATATGGCATTTCGATATCGTGACTGTATATGATAGAGTATAACTACCCATAGGGTTTCCTAGGCTGAAATCTTTATGGGAGCAGAATGCCAGGTCTTTCTCCCACAGAGTGGCTGGGGAATTCAAAACACCAACAACTGCACCGCCACCAGGGCTCCTTCCCCTAGTGGTATAATTCTAACTTACTGTCATTTATCAGAAGTTCAGAGCACTAATGTACCTGGCAGAGAGTGTGTCACAAGTTTTCTTAGTGACTTGATGGGAAGAGGCTACAAGACACTGCAGTGCTGCTCCAAAATCACAGCAATAGTGAATCACAAATTAGAACCACAACAGGAGCCTGATCTTTGGGTTCCTAATCCAGTAATTTTTTTTCCTTAGAAAAGCATACAATAAGCCCCCAATCAAGTCAGCCAAAAGTAAGAAGGAATGATCTGAACTCAAATATCATTATCCCAACTCTATTTCTCAGTTAAAAGTACTAAAAGCATATGATGTCACACTTGAAATAAACAAACAAAAACATCTCTGGTTCTATTTGAAGAGTAGTAAGAAACCAGAAGGGGACATTTCACAGGGAACACTGCTCTATGGGGGAAATGCAGGATTTTTATTTTCTCAGCACTTAACTCCTGGTAAAATAACCAAGGATATGCATGCAATTTGTGGGAACTCTGGCCTTTCTTTGCTCAGATCACTGTGGCCTCTAGCAAGTTGTTTCTCTGTGCCTCCATTTCCCACATGAAAACTGAGTGGGCTGAACAGGAAGAACACCAAGGCCCTCTCAAATATTACAGATGTCGTATTTATGAGGAGCTCTGGTGGCGCAGTGGTTAACAGTTTAGCTGCTAACCAAAAGCTAAGAGTTTGAATCCACCAGCCACTCCTTGGAAACCCCATGGGGCAGTTCTACTCTGTCCTATAGAGTCGCTGTGAGTCTGAATCAACTCGAGAGCAACAGGTTTGGGTTTTTTCTGGGCCTTTATGAAATGAAGAGCTCGAAGGTGGCTGTCATGATTGCAGAGTCTACAAATCCTCAACTTACCTTCATTTCTACGACTGCATAAACTACACAAATATACTGACGTGGGAGACCAATCCTAGGTAAAACTGCAAAATAGCTCGAGTTGATCTCCAGTTATTCCGGCCCTCCCATTTCACCCAAAATGGCTAGGAGGAAGGAGCTGAACTCATTAGCAACGGAGTGAGGACTGTAGATGCAAGCTTAGAGTGTTACCCCTCCAGCAGAAGAGAAGAATAAATTGTGCAAATACAGACATTATTCAGAAGATGGGCAGAAGTTTTAGGACAAGGTTTCCTTAGGACTCATGAATTCTAAAATTATAGATATGCAATAATTTTTATTCTGCTTGCACACGAAGAAACCTTCTACAGATCCAACCCTATTCATAGGAAAAGCATAAAAAATCAGCTAATTAAACCCTTTTGTACAGGACAAAAACTGTTGTTCAGTAAGCCTAATTCACAGAGCCAGGTTTTATAAACCTCAGTTCACAGTTCTTTCCACCAATACTAACTTTCCACATCTGTAGAACCATTTATCCTTTTTTGTCATCTCCCTTTATACCTGCAGATGACACTGTGAGGTAGGCAGCGCTGGTACCGGTGACCTCATCTTACAGACAGGAAAGAGGCTCAGAAAAGTTTCATGGATTGTTCAAGTTTCCACTAGAAGTAGGTGGTGGAATGGAAATAGCCCCAGATCTGACTCCCCCTACCCCTGTTCCTCCCTGAAAGGCGGAGAGACAGAGATCAGAGGTGCCATCTTTGCTCTCAGAAAGCTGCTTTCAATTCAACTCATTCAATTACTATTCACCGCGAACCTAATCTGAACCAGCTGCTTTGGAATGCATTTCTCATTTAATCCTCACAAAAACCGTGAGGCATATGTCATCATCTTCTCCAACGAGAAATTATTACTCAGGCTGAAAACCACGGATCGCTTCAGGTGGTCTGAGTGTTCTGACACTGACTACAAAATGGTACTCAATCAGCTGCTGTTGTTATTAACGGAACTTAGAAAGGACATTTTGCTCGTTATTCACCCAGTGTTTGCTGAATGATGCTCTGAGCCAGGTACTGTGCTAGTCACTGAGGACACCTGAACATGACATAGGCTCTACCTTCAAGATACTTATTACATGGAGATTAATAAACACACCTCCTGAGAAGTTCTCCAGATCACACATACAGGAAGGTCATAGGGAACCTACTTGGTTAGTTGATTGATGGCTTGATTAGTCTATTATTCCCTCTAACCAGGTCACATGATCTTTGACTTTGGCCTGTTTGTCATACTTCAGCTTTGACTATGCACTTGACTTTCCAGGCAAAGTGGACTCGATGTGCCTGAGAGACCTCCATTTCACGAGGAAGAGAAAACTGCTTTTCAAAGTGGTGAAGAGACAGCAAAAGACACAATTGGTAAAATGTTGAGTTTTCTAATTCTAGAGCAGTTCTCTTTCCACATGCTTAAGAGCTTTATGTCAGGGATCAATAACCTTTCCAAAGTACAGGTCCAAGGGTTCACACATTTACCCCTTGAGAATGGTCAGGCTGACTGACTGCAGGGAGAGAGGAGGTCAGCAGGTTTGGTTAACAGAAACCAGAAACAGAGTTTGAAAAGCCTGTTGGAATCTCTGGGTCACACAGGATCTAGGTCAGAGGAAAGACTTGGGATGCGAGGACATAAATAAAAAGAAGGGTTAAGGATTGCAGGTCAGTGTCATTTGAGTCACAAGACCAGTCTCTTTCATCTCTTCTGTCATCTTTAACATGAATACCATAGAAGTCTATACCAAAATCACAGCACAAATAAACATAAATTTCCCCACAGAAAAATAGTAGCTCTCATTTAACATTCTGCAAGTGTACTTGTTCCATATATTTTGTTTCCTTAAAAAGGAGGAATAAAAAATATGTAATCATATCACTGGATCAATATAATCCAAATATAACTACTCTAGAAATAGAAACATCCTTATACAGAAACATAAACAGTGAGATTGAACTTTTGCACTCTTTCCTTTTTTTTTTTCCTTATCCTGCACAAATAGGGAAAACATTTTTCTTTAAAAAGTGAAAAATATTATCTTCGCAGGAAAGACTTAAGAGGGCTCTAGTGTTATAAATTTTACAATCAGATAGGAGCAGCATTCTCTGCCCTTACAAGGGTAAAATGATAAATGATATTTACACAGAACTTTAAAGCTGCTTCAGCACTGAAATCATGATTTTTAGAATTATCTTTGTGATTATCTGACTGATGTCTGTCTCACCATTGACAGTGTAACCTCCACAAAAGCGAGAATCAGAGCTATTTTTGCCTACATTTTGGTAGTGTTAAACAATACAATAGTCAATGACTTTAGGGTTTTGGGTTTTCCTAATCAACTCGACGGCACAGGGTTTTTTTATAGTCAAAATGAAGCTGTGCTGTATTCCTTTGCAATTTCTGTCCAATGCTTTATATATGACACCTATCTTTACACTAACGGAAGTGTTTTTCTCAGGAGACAGTTTATATAAAATTAGCTGAAAAGGCAGATTCATAACCTTAATTGTTTTAATGCTTAAACAATAAAGCATGGTAACAAATTAAAAATTTATCACTAAAGTAAGAACAATAAAACACTCCTAAGGAAAACAGCATGATGGAATCAATAAAATAATAACAACAATGAAGGCAGAAATGACTGAATTAGGCAAGGGAAAACTTCCAGTTTAGTACAACATAACAAACTAACAAGAGCTATTTCCTGCCTCTCTTTAATTCAGTTTTGGAGATGCCGAAAGAGAAGGAACACTGATCGGCTTAAGGGTCTTGCTCATCATTTAACAAAGACGTTTGTGAGGAATTCTTAGAGATATAACATAGTTGTTTTCATGTGTGTTTGAAAAATGGGATCTGAAGTAGGAGAATGCCAGCAAGTGGAAATGTGGGGCAGCAATCTAATAAATCTTTCCTCTTCCCCATGTAACCTGGGTGAGTCTGCACCTGCAGCTACATCAGGGACAGCCTACTCCACTACCCTGAAGCCCAGACCTCTGGGTCACCAACTCCATCTCTGGGGCCGTGCACTAGGAACACTTGGTGTCATGCGGTCAGAAAGGAGTTGCACCGGAGTCCATGGTGGATTTATATCAGGGCGGCACTGGAATCCCATTAGAGCTGGAGAGAGGGAAGTGTCGGTGAGCTAGAGCAAATTATTTTGTAAAAGTTATACCTATACAACTTTAACTAAAGCTTGTGAAATACAAAAAAATAATAATTGGGGAGAGGAAGAGGACAGGTGAGAGTATTCTATGGTTATGATTTTATTAAAAGGTAAAGACATAGTTATTGATCTCCTTTGTATATTGCATAACCTAAGATTGAGTCGAAGTAACTCAAGGGTTTTTTTTTTTTTTTTATTAAAGTAGTCTCCAGAATAATAGAATTAAAACATATAACTTTCAAGTAGCAGATGAATATCTGATATATCTAATGAAAATTATGTAAAAAGAGAAAACAGACAAGACGAAAGCATGAAAACTATAAAATATAAAATAAGGTGGTCGATATAAGTTCTAATATTAAAGTGATTAAAGTAAATTGGCTAAACTCACCAATTAACTGATAAGCATTCCTGGAGTAGAATAAAAGTAAGATTCAATCCTCCAGAAAACTACTGAAACTAACAGAAGAGTTTGGCAGAGTCTCAGGTTATAAGATAAACAAACAAAAATCACTTGGATTCCTCTACAGCAACAAAAAGAACATCAAAGAGGAAATCACCAAATCAATACCATTCACAGTAGCCCCCAAGAAGATAAAATACTTAGGAATAAATCTTACCAAGGATGTAAAAGACCTATACAAAGAAAACTACAAAGCTCTACTACAAGAAATTCAAAAGGACATACTTAAGTGGAAAAACATAGCTTGCTCATGGATAGGAAGACTTAACATAGTAAAAATGTCTATTCTACCAAAAGCCATCTATACATACAATGCACTTCCAATCCAAATTCCAATGTCATTTTTTAAGGGGATAGAGAAACAAATCACCAACTTCATATGGAAGGAAAGAAGCCTCGAATAAGCAAAGCATTACTGAAAAAGAAGAAGAAAGTGGGAGGCCTCACTCTACCTGATTTCAGAACCTATTGGTACAACAACAGGCACATAGACCAGTGGAACAGAATTGAGAACCCAGATATAAATCCATCCACATATGAGCAGCTGATATTTGACAAAGGCCCAGTGTCAGTTAATTGGGGAAAAGATAGTCTTTTTAACAAATGGTGCTGGCATAACTGGATATCCATTTGCAAAAAAATGAAACAGGACCCATACCTCACACCATGCACAAAAACTAACTTCAAGTGGATCAAAGACCTAAACATAAAGACTAAAATGATAAAGATCATGGAAGAAAAAATAGGGACAACCCTAGGAGCCCTAATACAGGCATAAACAGAATACAAAACATTACCAAAAATGATGAAGAGAAACCAGATAACTGGGAGCTCCTAAAAATCAAACACCTATGCTCATCTAAAGACTTCACCAAAAGGGTAAAAAGACCACCTACAGACTGGGAAAGAATTTCAGCTATGACATCTCAGACCAGCGCCTGATCTCTAAAATCTACATGATTCTGTCAAAACTCAACCACAAAAAGACAAACAACCCAATCAAGAAGTGGGCAAAGGATATGAACACACACTTCACTAAAGAAGATATTCAGGCAGCTAACCAATACATGAGAAAAAGCTCTCGATCATTAGCCACTAGAGAAATGCAAATTAAAACTACGATGAGATTCCATCTCACTCCAACAAGGCTGGCATTCATCCAAAAAACACAAAATAATAAATGTTGGAGAGGCTGCGGAGAGATTGGAACTCTTATACACTGCTGGTGGGAATGTAAAACGGTACAACCACTTTGGAAATCCATCTGGCATTATCTTAAACAGTTAGAAATAGAGCTACCATACAACCCAGAAATCCCACTCCTCGGAATATACCCTAGAGAAACAAGAGCCTTCACACAAACAGATACATGCACACCCATGTTCATTGCAGCTCTGTTTACAATAGCAAAAAACTGGAAGCAACCAAGGTGTCCATCAACGGATGAATGGGTAAATAAATTGTGGTATATTCACACAATGGAATACTACGCATCGATAAAGAACAGTGACGAATCTGTGAAACATTTCATAACATGGAGGAACCTGGAAGGCATTATGCTGAGCGAAATGAGTCAGAGGCAAAAGGACAAATATTGTATAATACCACTATTATAAGATCTTGAGAAATAGTATAAACTGAGAAGAACACATACTTTTGTGGTTACGAAGTGGGGAGGGAGGGAGGGAGGGAGAGGGTTTTTTACTGATTAATTAGTAGATAAGAACTGCTTTAGGTGAAGGGAAGAACAATACTCAATACATGGAAGGTCAGCTCAATTGGACTGGACCAAAAGCAAAGAAGTTTCTGGGATAAAATGAATGCTTCAAAGGTCAGAGGACCAAGGGTGGGGGGTTGGGAACCATGGTTTAAGGGGACTTCTAAGTCAATTGGCAAAATAATTCTATTACGAAAACATCCTGCATCCCACTTTGAATTGTGGCGTCTGGGGTCTTAAATGCTAACAAGCGGCCATCTAAGATGCATCAATTGGTCTCAACCCACCTGGAGCAAAGGAGAATGAAGAACACCAAGGTCACACGACAACTAAGAGCCCAAGAGACAGAAAGGGCCACATGAACCAGAGACCTATATCATCCTGAGACCAGAAGAACTAGATGGTGCCCGACCACAATCGATGACTGCCCTGACAGGGAGCACAACAGAGAACCCCTGAGGGAGCAGGAGATCAGTGGGATGTAGACCCCAAATTCTCATAAAAAGACCAGACTTAATGGTCTTACTGTGACTAGAGGGATCCCGGCGGTCATGGTCCCCAAACCTTCTGTTGGCACAGAACAGGAACCATCCCCGAAGACAACTCATCAGACATGGAAGGGACTAGACAGTGGGTAGGAGAGAGATGCTGATGAAGAGTGAGCTAATGATATCAGGTGGACACTTGAGACTGTGTTGGCATCTCCTGTTTGGAAGGGGGATGGGAGGATAGAGAGAGTTGGAAGCTGGCAAAATTGTCACGAAAGGAGAGACTGGAAGGGCTGGCTCATTAGGGGGAGAGCAAGTGGGAGTATGGAGTAAGATGTATATAAACTTATATGTGACAGACTGACTTGATTTGTAAACGTTCAGTTGAAGCTCAATAAAAGTTAATAAAAAAAAAAAGTAAGATTCAAGAATAGGCTGACTAAAGAAATACACTTGAACACAACGATACAGAATGGTTGAAAAGAAAGAAATAGAAAAAATAGATGCTGTGAAGCAAATATGAAGCAAAATAAAATCCATGTTGAATTTTTACTATCAGACAAAATAAAATTTGGGTCAAAAATGCATCAAGAGGAACAAAAAAGATGTTACATAAATGAAGAAGTTATAACAATCTTGAGCATATATGCAGCTAACAACAATGTTTTGAAACACATAAAACTATAATAGTATATAAGAAATAAACAATTGTACCTAGTAATTTTAAAACAAACCTGTCAGAACTGGTAGACCAAGTGAACGAATATAAACCATGTTATAAAACAAATGTGTGGGTATTTGTAATATTAATCTTATTTATATACATGAAGACCATAAACTTCACATTCAAACACAGGAAAATGAATTATTTTTGCATACATGAGGAATATTAAAGCAAAACTTAAATAAACTGAGCTATCAAAAAAGTCTCAAAAATTCTAGACAGTAGCTATCATATGCAATATGTTTTCTGACTAGAGTACAAAAGGTTTAGAAGTCAATTAAAAAAATAGCAAAGAAAGTTTCCTATGTCTGGAAAGTAAAAAATATACTACTAAATAATTCTTGTGTTAAAGAGGAAATCATAAGAGAAATTAATAAATGACAATGGCATTCTACATGTAAAAAAGTGTGACATATGCCTAAAGCAATATTCAGAAAAAAAATTACAGCTTTAATATACTTATTGAATGAGTTATAAAAAATAAATATACTGAGCCCAATTAATATCAAAAAACAACGAAAACAACAAAATAAGTATTATTTTGAATTGTAAAAGAAACAATTAGTAATCTAAAAGCTAATATGACAGAAAAAATTCTAGAAAAAACAACTAAGAAAAAGTTAAAATATTCAAATAAACAAAAAGAAAAAATTTAAAGAGAACTAATTATATATATCGGATTTCAATATTTTAAAAATTACATTATAAAATATGAGCTAATAAAACTGAAAACCTATATGAAATATATGAATTTTTGGAGAAATACGAAAAACCAAAATTAGTCCATGAAGAAATTGAAAACTTAGAGTAATAAATATTATAAAAGGTATTTAAAATCTCAATCCACAAAGGCACCAGGACAAAGAGTTTTATAGCAGAGTAATAACAAACTTTGAAGGAACAGAAAACGTCTATCTTATACAAGTCATCGATTTCTCTTACACAAGTAATTTCTAAAAATTGGGAAGTAGGGAAAACATCCTAAATTATACTGAAGCAGCTTTTGATAATCCATTCTAGTCAGATTTTCTTTTACTTACAGCTGAACTCTTATCTAATAGAGGGTATTAAAAAATTTTACAGAGGGTCAGAATAAGACTTGAATTAAACACATACATTCCATAAGCTATGGAAACCGTGGTGGCTCAGTGGTTAAGAGCTACAAGCTGCTAACCAAAAGGTCAGCAGTTTGAATCCACCAGGTGCTCCTTGGAAACCCTATGGGGGAAGTTCTCCTCTGTCCCATAGGGTCTTAAAAAAAACCCAGGGCCCTATAGGGTCTTATGAGTCAGAATTGACTTGACAGCAGCAGGTTTGGTTGTTTCCTATCTTATTCCATAAGCTTGGATCAAAGAGACAATGCGATTTAAAAAAAAAAAAAAAAAAAAACAGTTTTCTAAAAACTAATTTACTAAGTTTAATATAAATATAATCAAAATTGCAATGAAGATTTTTCAAGGGAATTAAAGTGATTGAAACATTTTCTTGAATAATAAGTTGCAAAGTAAAGGAATTTTTAAAGAGTTGGATGGACCTGACTTATTCTGTCAATGTTAGTATATATTTTAACAGTATGCACTTCAGAAAAATGAGAAGATAAAATAGAAAATGAAGGCCAAAAGCAGTCCACAGTGTAAGGACACAAATTCTTTAGCTAGTAATGCTGTCTCTTCCAACGAGAGGGAAATAGGCAAATCAGCATTTAATAAAAGTACTTGTCAACTATTTGGAAAAATTAAATTAGGTATTTGTGTTTCACTACACAAATTGCAGTACATGTTTGATACCATTCACTGAATAAACATTTAACTACTAACTATATGCCAGGAGCTATGCAAGAACTAAGGATACAACGGTGAGCAAAAACAGAGGAGCTTAGAGTCTAGTAGGAAGACACATAGCCTGTGGGACTGACTAAAGTAACACTGGTCTGATGTGCTTTGCCCAAATAGTACAACACATACTTTTGCTCAAAATAATGTCAACATGGAAGAGCTCTATTACAGGTTTTCACAAACTACTTCGGCTTCTAATATTTGTCAAAGTTGGATTGAGAGTTACAACATTCAAGGACGATCCTTAAAGAACAAGAAGCCCGTCCACTCTTTTAGATAATCTATATTCCTCAGCCAAATCAGAGCCACAGAGAAATGGGGACCTAGATTCCACCTCTTTCCCCCACTTAGTCGCCTCCTGCAGAAGAATTCTGCTGCTGCTGATTTGCTCTTTGGTTTGATGCTATCAGTTAATCTAAAAACTTTTATAAGAAATGACGCTAAAATGGATATTGCTGCTTCTACTATAAGGGAATTCTGAGTTTTGTGATCACTAAAAAAAAAAAAATATAATAGTGTATTCTACTGACCTATTTATGATACACCAAAATTAGAAATTATAAATGTAAGAAAATTAGAAATTATAAATACAATTAAAAGTTATAAATGTGCAATTTTCAAAAATGTTTTTCAAGTATAGGTTTTCCCCTCATGATGGTCAAGTCCCTAACAGGCTTGAAACCACAGAGCAGTGGTTTTCAAGCCTCAGCGCTTTAGGGTAATTTTGGGGAAGTTTTTGGTGTACATAATGACATATTTGTCTCCAAACAACAGAGGATATTCCCCAAAGCAATGAAGAATAAACTGCTTGGCGACCTGTTCATCACTGTTTCTGTTTTACATGTTGGGGTTCTGAGTAGTTAATTTGACAAAAGCATTTATGTGGTTAGCTGTACTTGCTGTCCCCTCTGACTTCAAGGCTCCATCAAACAGGCTCCCTTGCCTGGGTTTGGCCAATAGGAGACATCAGTAGGAGGAGGGCAGGATCAGGTATTTACTACTCCTGCCCCTAGAATATAGTTCTTAGCAGTGGCTGCATTCTCATAAAGCTGCATATGTTTGAATAAAAGGTACTATTCCCCCTCTCTGCCCATGAAGCCAAAAGACGGAAAGAGTGTCCTGCCATTGGCAGCTCCTATGCACTTCGCTGGTCCTTGTTAGTTCTTTTAACCCTGTTTAAAGGCCATTCATTAAATTCCCTTCAGTGAACCCTTTGGGTATGCCATCTGATTCCTGCTGGGACTCTGTCTTTTTAAGGAAAAGATCCTAATAAGAGCCTTTTTAGAAAATCACTGCTTTAAAGGAAAGTTTATCACCAGGTACCAAAAGTTCTGTAAAACTGGAAAAAAAAAAAATTACCTGGATTTATCACAAGAACTGTACACTTAAACTGTACCTTGAAATTATGGGTTAGACCTGTTGTAAACTGCCACTATGATAAATAACAGTCTTTTGAAGACTGTACAATGACATCTACTTAAATTTTACCTAGAAGTTCGATGAGATTCAAGGCAATCTGGAACTAAAAAAGCTTTCTTTTGAAAAGAAATTCTTACTATATTATTATTCTTAGTATATTATTCAAACAAAAAATATACTTCATAAGTGGACAGGTGTAGAGAAATATTTTATAGACCAACAACTTACCTCTTTGAACTTGTGGCTGAGCTTGCGTGTGTCCAGGTCTGATGGGGAAAACATGTCCTCATTCTCAGGCAGCTCAAAGACTTCAATGGCCATGTCACTGCCAGGAAGGACAGGCCCTACCTCATCCTCCTCTTCATCTGTGGCATATTCCCCTGTCTGAAAGGAAGAGGATTTCAGGAATCCAGCTGTCCTTACCCCAGGTGGAAGTGGGTTATTTGAAGGTATTTTATAAAAGATAAATAAGAAATGTCACTAAGTGGTAAAAGAGTAAGTAGGTTTTTAAATCAATCATGCCTCATGCAGTCAATGTTACAAACAAGTGTTAGTGCAAAGATCCAAAGCGGCATGTCTCCGCCATACACAAGTACATCACTAAAAATCGATTAATAGTATCCGTAGCATCTTCAGTAGAGCAACAAGAGTTGCTTTTTTTTAATCTGAATATTTGACGGTTTTACTAAGTAAAATTAGGTTGCTTAGGGAAATAAGCAATTTCTTTAAATTCCCACCAGCTGTGTGAATAAGCCACCCAATATTGGGAGCACGGAAGAAGAAGAGATCAAAGACTCAGAGCTGGAAGGGACCTTAAGCCTTGAACAGGTTTAGTAAATTAATTCTTCTAAGCTTCAGAGTTCAATCAACTCTGCTCTGTTTGTTTGCTTTTTAACTATCGTGGTGATTAACTAGTGACCTGAGGGATAAACTGAAGATTCATACTTGAAGTCCACACATGTGCATCATTTTGCCTGCACAGAACTTTTATAAATCTGTGTATTTTGCTAATGTTTCAAAAAGTAGTATTTCCTTTAAATTCTAGATTTCCAGCTTCTCTTGAGAAGCTGAAGATCAGGCAATATAGGTACATTGCTATGTGATAACAACTGGCCAGAGTTGGTAGTGGTTATCCCTTTCAGTTGGGTCTTGCACGTTCTCACTCATCACAACTCCCCAACTCAATATTGTTCAACCCAGTTAGTTTCCCTCCTTTACCATACCTGTGAGCCCCTGTAGGTATCTGAGTTCATGACCCCTGGAATAAATGTTTCTCCTCACACTAACTTCATTAACATTAGTAGAAAGTAGCTCTCCTGGCAGGATACGGCTATGAGACTCCAAGTCAAATAATTGTTTCAAATCTATATATTATGATGTAATTTAAAGATAAATTATTGATTCATTGTGTTGAAAAGTCAAAGTTCATTAAATTTATCCCTGTTCCTTCAGGCAGTACTATTAGGTATATAAAAAAACAGAGAAAGGAACTCATATTGCCTTTAGAAAAACTTTCATAATGATCTATGGAAAAAAAAAAAAAACTTCCACAGATCATTCAGTAGACTGAATGATCTATTATTTTGATTAAATACGCTTAGCATCTGATTGGTGTTTTTCTCTTTTGGTTCTGTACTACACTCTTTTTGCTAAAGCTGAAACCCTATTTCTTCCTTACTATGTTTGTACACAAATGAAATCTTGTCATCAACCTCAGTGTAATAATTCATAATGCCTTGAAGACCATTATTAGGTTGCCATTCAAACTTCTCTTTCTATATAAAGTAATTCTGGTCTCCTCATAATTCTCATTCTATATAAAGTAATTCTGGTCTCCTCATAATTCTCATTCTCTTTCTCTGTAATTGTCTTTGAGACTGTTCTCTGACCTCTCAAAGTTCTCTGCATTCTTCTTAAGTTGTGGAGCCAAAGGACAACACAATCTCTAATAAAGAATCTGGGGGCCATGGACCATGATGAACAAACTGCCTTAGCATCCTTCTGACTCCACTTCCCCATGAGGAAGCTGTCAGTGTGAAGACCTTGACTGTGATGGCCATTTGCATATAATAGTGAGCTCAGGATACTTCATAAACAGCAGTGCTTTGCCAAACTGGTTATATATTAGAAAATGTTTCTTCCAAATAAAATCAGGAATGCTTTGATTGAAATGGCTGAGGCTCTCTACCTTGATCCTGTATGACTCCTCAGCATCTGGAGCCCTCGGACTCTTTAGAGCCCCATCTGAAAATCTCTATACTACCATTCCAAGAACCGTTAGAGCTGGCAGGAGAAGGTAGCTGAGGAGTGGGGAATGATTGGGTCCAGACAGCTTTATTTGTTGTTTCAGTGAGATCCTATAAAACTTAAAAGGGCTTTAATTCCAGATTCAGTGCACTTTTTTATGGTATTCTATTACATATTACAAATGTATGTGTGAGTATGTATATGTGTATATAACTTATTGTATGTGAAAGCTGGGTGATGAATAAAAAAAACAAAGAAGAACTGGTGCCTTTGAATTGTGGTGTTGGAGAAGAATATTGAATATACCACGGACTGCCAAAAGGATGAACAAATCTGTCTTGGAAGAAGTACAACCAGAATGCTCCTTAGAAGCAAGGGTGGTGAGACTACAGTCTCACATAGTTTGGACATGTTGTCAGGAGAGATCAGTCCCTGGAGAAAGACGTCATGCTTGGTAAAGTAGAGGGTCAGTGAAAAAAATGAAGACCCTCAACGAGATGGATTGATACAGTGGCTGCAACAATCGGCTTAAGCATTTAACGATTGTGAGGATGGCGCAGGACTGGGCAGTGTTTCGATCTGTTCTACATAGAGTTGCTATGACTCAGAACCAATTCGATGGCACCTAACAACAGCAACATGTAACTTATACATGTGTGTATGTATATGTGTCTATATATGTGTGTATGTGTGTGTGTGTATGTATATATATATGTGTGTGTATATATATATATATAATTAACAGGTACTTTGTAAATTCTAGTGTTGTTAATAGGAATGTGGCAAGGATAGTAAGTGAACAATTTCAAGACGCCTTGCTGACAGCTTTGATTTAGAGGTAGAAGAGCGTGTTTGTTTTTAAACCTGGTAATTACAAAAAGGAGCAAAACCATACCTTTATTACGAAGGCTTTAACCAGCTCTATAACATTCACTTCTACATCATCAGCTGGATGAATTTCATGAATGGCTCAATGAAATCTTAAACTAAATTTAAAGTGTGACTAAGCCATGACAATGTGGCACATTTTAAACATACGGGCTGATATGAACAATTTGATTTGCCTTTGTCAGCTTGAAAATAGGTATTTGTTCACTGTATGTGAGGGAATTAATATGTGCCATATTTTTTTTTTTTTTTATAGGATGGTGCCTGATATGTAACAGGATCTCAAAACATTTTTACAAGAATATATCAGAGAATGCCAATTTCATTTACTCGGTAATATCTAGAACTTCCTAAGGAGGTTTTCAATAATGCAAAAAAAAAAAAAAAATTAGCTGTGAATTTGTGAGAAGGCAGTATCCTTTCATACATTTTTAATCCTCCTTATAATGAATAATAAAATTAGGGTATATATAACATATATAATTCCTGCCTCTTAGTGTAGTTCTGGTTTTGTCATCCATTTTAGTTGTCAGAATTATCCTCCTAAATGTAAGTTTTGGAGCCCTGGTGGTACAGTGGTTAAGAGCAACAGTGGTTAACCAAAAGATTGGCAGTTCAAATCCACCAGCTGCTCCTGACAACCCTATGGGGCAGTTCTACTCTGTCCTATAGAGTTGTTATGAGTCGAACTCGACTTGACAGCAATGGGTTTTTAAATGTAAGTTATTGAGAATTCTTTTGTGATTTTTTTAGTTTTGACTTGGCCAGTCTCCTCTCCTTCCCAATAACTAAACTGTCTACAATCCTGATACAATTCTTTCTATCTTTCATTTCATCTTTCCATTTACACATGTTTTCTCTTTCTAATTAGTCTTATACTAAGGATAAGATATACCTTTTACAGTTTCAATTCTACTTATTACTTATTATAGTACCTGGATGGGGCACTTAATGTTGCCATTCCCAATCTGAATAGGCTTTAGAATAAAGGATGCATTTATTATAGCATCTCATAAACATCTGGGAGTAAGAAAGTTACATTCAGTTAACTAAGAATAATATTTCGCTGCTATTCATAAGGTTTTCACAGGCTAATGCTTTTTAGAAGTAGACTGCCAGGTCCGTCCTCCTATATTTATAGGGTCCTTCTTCCATATTTATGCCTATCCCAAGAAAGGTGATCGGACCGAATGCAGAAATTTTAAAACAATATCATTAATATCACACACAAGCAAAATTTTGCTGAAGATCATTCAAAAACAGCTGCAGCAGTATATCAACAGGGAACTGCCAGAAACTCAGGCTGGTTTCGGAGGAGGTCGTGGAACCAGGGATATCATTGCTGATGTCAGATGGATCCTGGCTGAAAGCAGAGAATACCTGAAGGATATTTACCTGTGGTTTATTGACTATGTAAAGGCATTCAACTGTATGGATCAAAACAAATTATGTATAACATTGTAAAGAATGGGAATTCCAGAACACTTAATTGTACTCTTGAGGAAACTTTACATAGATCAAGAGATGGTTGTTCGGACAGAACAAGGGGATACTGATTGGTTTCAAGTCAGGAAAGGTGTGTGTCACAGTTGTATCCTTTCACCATACCTATTCAATCTGTAGGCTGAGCAAATAACCTGAGAAGCTGGCCTATATGGAGAATGGGGCATCGGGGTTGGAGAAAGACTCATTAACAACATGCATTATGCAGATGACACAACCTTACTTGCTCAAAGTGAAGAGGACTTGAAGCACTTACTAATGAAGATCAGAGACCACAGTCTTCAGCACGGATTGCACCTCAACATAAAGAAAACAAAAATCCTCACAACTGGACCAATGTGCAACATCATGATAAAAGGAGAAAAGATTGAGGTTGTCAAGGATTTCATTTTACTTGGATCCACAATCAACAGCCATGGAACCAGTAGTCGAGAAATCAAAAGACTCATTACATTGGGTAAACCTGCTGAATTACCTCTTTAAAGTGTTGAAGAGCAAAGATGTCACCTTGGAGACTAAGGTGCACCTGACCCAAGCCATGATATTTTCAATCACATTATATGCATGTGAAAGCTGGACAACAAATAAGGAAGACCGAAGAAGAATTGATGCCTTTGAATTGTGGCTTTGGCAAAGAATACTGAATATACCATGAACTACCAAAAGAATGAACAAATCTGTCTTGGAAGAAGTGCAACCAGAATGCTCCTTAGAAGCAAGGATGGCAAAACTACGTCTTACATACTTTGGACATGTTGCCAGGAGTGATCAGTCCCTGGAGAAGAACATCATGCTTGGCAAAGTACACGGTCAGTGGAAAAGAGTAAGACCCTCAACGAGGTGGACTGACACTGTGGCTACAACAATGAGCTCAAGCATAACAACGATTGTAAGGATGGCGCAGGACCAGGCAGTGTTTCATCCCGTTGTACATACAGTTGCTATGAGTCAGACAAGAATAATGGGTTCTTCTGTTTCTTCCATCTTTACTGAAAATGAAAATTATTTTATGGTTACTCTGCAAGTAAAATAAATATGATTGGATTAATCTAGCATCTACAGTAGAATATGGACAATGCTGTACAAAAAATACATATATATATACACACACACACTGTCTTGGAAGAAGCACAGTCAGAATGCTCATCAGGAGCAAGAGTGGCTGAACAATGGGCTCAAGCATAGCAACGATTGTGAGGGTAGTGTTGGACTGGGCAGTGTTTCTTTGTCTTATACATAGGGTTGCTATGAGTCAGAACCAATTCGACAGCTCCTAACAACAACAACATGTACCCACACCCACAGTAAAACCTGCGAAAGCCAGAACCTGTGTAAGGCGGAAACCTGTCAGAGAAGGAAAACACAAATATCTTCCACTAAAACAAGCTATAGAAAAGTGGTAAGACAGCACCCTGTGAAAGACAGAAAACTTTCAAGAGCTGGAAAAACAAGGCAGTCCTGTGGAGTTGCAGTTCTCACAGGTATATACCTCCACCACTCGTCTGTCAGTTTGCGAGTTGCTATGATATGATGCTGGAAGCTATGCCACTGGTATGTGAAAACCCAGCATGGTCACCTATGATGGACAGATTTCAGTGGAGCTGCCCAATTAAGACAGGCTGGGACCTACTTCTGAAAAAACTGGACAGTGGAAACCTTATGGATAGCAGTGGCACACTGCCTGATAAAACGCTGAAAGATGAGTCCCTCAGATTTGAAGGCACTCAAAATACAACCGGTGGCTGCAATGATGGGCTCAAATATAGCAAAGATCGTGAGGATGGTGCAGGACCAGGCAGTGTTTTGTTCTGTTTTACACAGGGGTAGCTATGAGTCGGAACTGACTTGATGGCACCTAACAGCAACAACTATATATAAGTTAACATAAAAATGGCACTTTAAATATATATATATATATACATACATCATACATATATGTGTGTGTATATATATATATATTTGCTACAGTAAAGTATTTCCATTGGTAGTTAGCTCCTTCATTTTCTTCCCGGCCAAGTTCAACATTTTTCAAGTAAACAGAGACTCCTGAAGCTCTTTGTCCTAATCCACAAATCCACTTTAAATGAGGCAAGAACAGATCCTAGGGTAAGAACCCACAGAGTAAATGTTCCTTTTTATCACCATATCTTGCCCCATAAAAAGGGGCAAAAATGAATAGTGATCATTTTGCACCATTTAGAGTGTACCCAACATTGCTCATTCCTTAACAACTGTATGATGTAGGTATTAATACGCCATTTTAATCTCAGGCAGTTTACCTGAGGTCAGACAGTAAGTTTTTGAAGTTACATCTAACAGATTCCAAGGCCTGTTTAGAGTCTGCTGAAACTACAGCTTTGAAGACTATAATCTGGGATACATTCTGTTCATATAGCCCCAATCCTAAACACTGCTGCACAATCCTGGTATGTTGTAATTCTCCTTCCACAACTCTGACCATTATCATTCAATTCACTTTGAGGATCTGTACCTGTTTCAAGGGAGCTCCAAAGTTCTTGTCTTCTTCTTTCCTAACAAGTTCACCCCAGGTAAGTATATAGCAGAAGTCCCCACGGAAAGGATGGGTAGTTGGTAGGTTAATTGCAATGTAAAGGGAAGAATCATTAAAAGGAAAAAAAAAAAAGTGCCATTTTTATGTTAACTTAAATCATAAAAGTAATAATTTATTTGCCTATTTTTTAGTTGCAGGGCTAAGTCCCTCTTGGCTTCTGGGTCTGCTGACAGGTGTTTTATGTATACTTTCTTATATATTTTTTCTTATATAAAACAGAAGAACCCTGACACAGAATCTAAAAAAATCATTGCAGTCTCTTTAAAATGGATGAAAACCGGAAGATATTTGCAAGGCAGAATGGGTGCAAAATGTCCCTCAATTTTTAGGGTGTGTCTCACCTTTTACATTTCCCTCTCACCTGAACTTCCTGAGCTACCAGCCTTACTGAAGCTTTCCAAAGCATTTCACCTAGCTTTCATAGACACAACTTTTTTTTTACATTCATATTACAGCAGACCCCTTAGTATAAACGAAATTACATAATTACAATAACAAATGCAGCTGATAGGCTCTGCCTCTTGGTAAACACAACTTGACTGGGGGTCCCAGAAGTATGTGGACATACTAGAGCCTCTAACACTTAAGAGAGCTGTAGATATCAGTCTTAGTTTTACAGAAAGAATGAAGAGTACCTGTTCAATTGGTAAACTGGTTAAGTGAACATCAATGAAAGGCTCGGCTTTAGAGTCAGTTAGGCCTGGGTTCAAATCCTAGCCCTGTGACCTTGGGAAGGTGAGCTTCTAGACCTAAGCCTCTGTCTCTTCGTCCATAATACAGGGATAGTAATAGTTCCTTATAACAAGGTTATCATGAGAATTAAGTAGATGATGGCTACAAAGTCTTCTTAAAACAGGCCTGGGACATGGTAGGTGCTCAAAGTAAGTGAGAAGCTGTAAAACAAAATAAGCTGCTGCTGCTGTGGCTGCTCCCAATACAACACCAGCAACATGCTAAAGGCTCTTCAATTTGTATCTCATAACCAGTCCTCTGCTAAGCCTTGCATTTTGTAAACAGAATGGCCTATGAGATCTCGCCACGTGAATTTTATATATGCAAAATGGTCATTTCTGAAGAAAAACCTTCTCTTCCCTTAAACCCGCTCTTCTTCCTAGCTTCATGGCTTTGGTGCAGGTACTAGCTTCAACCCAAGCCCAAGAAAATTTCCATGCCTCTGTTCTCCTGACTCACCACCCCCAACAAGCCCCAATGATCCAAGTTGAATATCCCTCTACATTAACACATCCCATGAAGCTGCTGCCCTTAAGACTTTTTGCTAATCTACTCGTTTATGCTTCTAGTACATGTGGTAACACTGCCCATTCAACTTTGCTGTTTTTATATCAGCCTTCTCCCATTAATTTCTTTCAACTATAAGCTCCTTGAAAGAGGCACGTATGATTTATACCTGTAATCCTAGTGTGGCTAGCACATTGCTTGGCATATAGTAGGCACTGAACAAATGTTTGCTGAATAAATTAAGAGTTTTAGCCACATCTGCACAGCACAGCAGAACCTGATTTTCCTGTTAATTCTCAGCTTTCAAGTAAGAAATATAGTGAAGCACAGCTGCAGCTGGGGCCTAAATGACCCTTTTGGGGATTTTCTCTTGTTGTTAGGCTCAACCATTAGCAGTAATTTTTGCTATAGCAATGTTTGCTCTGATAAATTCAGGGAAGCTAAATGGCGCTAATCATAAAAATAGCCTTAATTATGCAGTTTTTGTTGGATTTTGTTTACTGGATTTGAATTTGGTTATATATATTTTCAGACACTGTTCTGTGAGAGAATAGAAGAGAGTTGCTTTTTCTCTGGAGGAGAAAGACCTCAAACTAACGCTTTAATGTTTAAAATTCATAAACTGTGCCAACTATCCAGATGGTTTTCAGCAAAAGCATCCCATTCTCTGCAAAGGGATCTCTCCTGCCATCTTTTCAGTGGCTTCCATAGGTCTTAGCTTCGCAATGTTATGTAATGTCAATTTGCTCATCTATAAAATGGGGATAATGGCAACTTCATAAGGTTGTTGTGAGAATTTGCAGTAGTGATAAATGCAAAGTTTTCCTCATGGTGCCTAGAATATGCTGAATGACTACCTGGTTGTATGACTGATTATTTTCACCAACCCTTGCTTGTCCAGGACAACACAGAGTAGTGCAATGAAAAGAGTATGGACTTTGGGGTTAGAGAGATCAGGGCCTCAAAATACAAAACCCTTGATTTCACAGTTGTACGAGGGCATAGCTTTACTCTTTTGTGGTCTCTTCTTCTATAAAGTGGGTCAAAAGATATAAATCTCATATAAATCTCTTCTCATATATTGAGAAGATTAAAAGAAATAAAATACATGAAACCGCCAACACGGTGCCTGGCCCCTCGTACACATTCATTTCTCCTTCCATTTATCAATTCAGTCAAAATTGTTTAGTTAATTTTTTGTTCTCAGAATGTTTTCTGATTTTCTCTCCATTCTTACTTTTGTCACCAGGTGAAGTAACATCTAAAATTCATATCTGGATTACTAATAGGGCGTCAGTGTTCCTTGTTTTCAGGTGCTCAGCTCTTCAGGTCATTGTTAACACTGCTGACAAATTATTCTTCCTAAAATTCTGAAAATTCTGACCAAATAGGGTAAAGATGTGCCTATAAAATCTTTTTCAACAACTAAACCTTGTCTTTCCCTTCTAAAATTTTTCTAGCCATTGTGGTAGACAGTTCGTAAATTAGCATTTGATTGTACAGTATTTTAAAGGCTTCCTTAATTTTTTTCCCTTCCTTCTAGAAAGTATACTCCTCTAAAGCAGGGACTCAATTTCCTGCTGTGGTAGGCAGACTGTAAACTGGCCCCCAGTGATTTCCACCTCCACGGTACTCATGGCCTTGTATAATCTCCTCCTCTTGAGTGTGGGCTGGATCTACCGACTCACTTCTAAGACAACAGAAGACCCCACAAAACTGATGGGATGTCACTCATAAGATTAGGTTACAAAAAAGACTGTGAACGTCCACTTGCCTCACTCTTTGTGAGCCTTTGTTCTGGGGAAGTAAGACACTATCTTAAAAAAAAAAAAAAAAAAGTAGCAAAATGGAAAGGCTCAAGTGGCAGGAATCTGATGCTTCTGACCAGTACCCAGCAAGGATCTGAGGCCTGCCGATAGCTGCATGAGGGAACTGAAAAGTGGATCTTCCGAGTCCTGAGAACAGATGTTGAGTGAGCTTGGAAGCAGGTTGTCCCTGAGTTGAGCCTTTAACTGACTGCCACCCTGGTAAATGCCTTATCTGCAGCCTTGGGGGACATTTTGAGTCAGAATTACCCAACTAAACTGACCCAGAGACTGCAGAATGTAACATACAAATATTTCTTGTTCTAAGTAGCTAATTTTTAGTGGTAATTTGTTATGGAACAATAGAAGTACAGTGCTATCATAATAAATACTGAAATATGGGAAGTGGCTTTTAAAACAGGCAGTGGGCAGAGTCTGGGAGGGTTTTCAAGAGTGTGCAGAGAAAGCCTAAACTGTCTTGAACAGGCTATTAGAAATCTAGAAGAAAGGTCTTTGTCATGTAGTGGCAGAAAATTTAGCAACATTATCACCTTCAATAACATAAAGTAGGAAATGTGCCTAGAGAGTTGAGTAATCTAGCTGAGTAAATTTCCAGACAGTGTTGAAGGTGATGATTCATTTCTTATCATGCTGCTTATAATGTGAGAGAAGAGAAATAAATTGAGAGTAGGAATGCTAAACAGAAAGGAAATAAGACTTAATGGATTTGAAAGTCTCATTTCTAAATTTAAGAAATGGTTTGCAAACTAAGTTAAAATACAGGGTTTAAAAAACATAGTCTAAATATAAAGCTGAGGGCATGACCATAAAATCTTTAGTTAAGAATCCTAAGCTTGTTGTTGTTGTTAGGTGTTGAGTCAGTTTCGAGTCATGGCAACCCTATGTACAACAGAATGAAACGCTGCCCGGTTCTGCGTAATCCTCATAATGCTTCAGCCCACTGTTGTAGCCACTGTGCCAATACATCTCATTGAAGTTCTTCCTCTCTTTCATTAACCCTCTACTTTACCAAGCATGATGTCCTTCTCCAGGGACAGGTCTCTTCTGATAACCTGTCCAAAGTATGTGAGACACAGTCTCGTCATCCTTGCTTCCAAGGAGCATTCCGGTTGTACTTCTTCCAAGACAGATCTGTTCGTTCTTTTGGCAGTCCATTATATATTTGATATTCTTCACCAACACCAAATTTAAAGGCGTCAATTCTTCTTCTGTTTTCCTTATGCATTGTCCAGCTTTCACATGCATATGGGGTGACTAAAAACACCACGGCTTGGGTCAGCCACACCTTAGTCCTCAAGGTGACATCTTTGCTTTTCAACACTTTAAAGAGGTCTTTTGCAGCACATTTGCCCAAGGCAATTCATCTTTTGATTTCCTGACTGCTGCTTCCATGCGTGTTGATTGTGGATCCAAGTAAAATGAAATCCTTGACAACTTCAATCTTTTCTCTACTTATCATGATGTCGCTTATCAGTCTAGTTGTGAGGATTTTTGTTTTCCTTATGTTGAAGTGTAATTCATACCAAAGGCTGCAGTCCTTGATCTTCATCAAGTCCTCTTCACTTTCAGCAAGCAAAGTGGTGTCATCTGCATAATGCAGGTTGTTAGTAAGTCTTCCTCCAATCCTGATGCTCCGTTTTTCTTCATACAGTCCAGTTTCTCGGATTATCTGCTCAGCATACAGTTTGAATAAGTATGGTGAAAGAATGCAACCCTGACACACACCTCTCTTGACTTTAAATCACGCCATATCCCCTCGATCTGTCTGAACAACCGCCTCTTCATCTATGCACAAATTCCTCATGACCACAATTAAGTGTTCTGGAATTTCTGCTCTTCTCAATGCTATCCATAATTTGATATGATCCACACAGTCGAATTCCTTTGCATAGTCAATGAAACACAGGTAAACATCTTTCTGGTATTCTCCGCTTTCAGCCAGGATCTGTCTGACATCAGCAATGATATCCCTTGTTCCACGTCCTTTCCTAAATTACGCTTGAATTTCTGGCAGTTCCCTGTGGATGTACTGCTGCAATCACTTTTGAATGATCTCAGCAAAATTTTACATGTGTGTGACAGTAATGGTATTATTCGATCAGTTTCACATTTGGTTGGATCACCTTTCTTGGGAATAGGCATAAATATCGATCTCTTCCAGTTGGTTGGCCAGGTAGCTGTCTTCCAAATTTCTTGGCATAGACAAGTGAGCACTTCCAGCACTGCATCTGTTTGTTGAAACATCTCAACTGGTATTCTGTCAATTCCTGGAGGCTTGTTTTTTGCCAATGTCTTCACTGCAGCTTGGACTTCTTCCATCAGTGCCACCAGTTCTTGATCATATGCTACCTCCTGAAATGGCTGAATACTGAATAATTCTTCTGGCATGGTGACTGTGTGTATTCCTTCCATCATCTTTTGATGCTTCCTGTGTAGTTCAGTATTTTGCCCATAGGCTCCTTCAATATTGCAACTTGAGGCTTGAATTTTTTCTTCAGTTCTTTCAGCTTGAGAAATACTGAGCATGTTCTTCCCTTTGGGTGTTTTAACACCAGGTCTTTGCACCTGTTATTATAATGCTTTACTTTGTTTTTTCGAGCCGCCTTTTGAAATCTTTTGTTCAGCTCTTTTACTGCACCATTTCCTCCGTTTACTTTGGCTACTCTATGTTCAAGAGCACATTTCAAAGTCTCTTTTCATGTCCATGTTGGTTTTTTCTTTCCTTCCTGTCTTTTTAATGACCTGTTGCTTTCTTCATGTATGATGTCCATGATGTCATTCCATAACTCATCTGGTCTTAGGTCATTAGTGCTCAATGGGTCAAATCTATTCTTGAGGTGATCTCTAAATTCAGGTGGAATATACTCAAGGTTGTACTTTGGCTCTTGTGCACTTTTTCTAATTTTCTTCAGCTTCAACTTGGGCTTGCATATGAACAACCAGTGGTCTGTTCCACAGCCGGCCCCTAGCCTTGTTCTGACTGATGATATTGAGCTTTCCACTGTCTCTTTCCACAGATGTTGTCAATTTCATTCCATGTATTCTACCTGGCGAGGTCCACATGTATAGTCTCCATTTAAGTTGCTGAAAAAAGATATTTGCAATGAAGAAGCCACTGGTCTTGCAAAATTCTATCACGTAATCTCTGGCATTGTTTCTATCACCAAGGCCATATTTTTCAACTACTGATCCTTCTTCTTTATTTCCAGCTTTCACATTCCAATCATCGGCAATTATCAATGCACCTTGATTGCATGTGTGATCAATTTCAGATCACGGAAGCTGGTAAAAATCTTCAGTTTCTTTGTCTTTGGCCTTAGTGGTTGGTGCAGAAATTTGAGTACTAGTCATATTAATTGATCTTCCTTGTAGGCATATGGATATTATCCTATCACTGACAGCACTGTACTTCAGGATATATCTTGAAATGTTCTTTTTAATGATGAATGCAATGCCATTCCTCTGCAAGTTGTCATTCCCAGCATAGTAGACCACGTGACTGTCCAATCCAAAATGGCCAATACCAGTCCATTTCAGCTCACTAATGTATAGCACATAGATGTTTATGTGCTCCATTTCATTTTTGAAAATTTCCTATTTTCCTAGATTCATACTTTGTACATTTCACATTCCGATTATTAATGAATGTTTACAGCTGTTTCTTCTCATTTTGAGTCACGCCACATTAACAGATGAAGGTCCCAAAAGCTTGACTCCATCCATTTCATTAAGGTTGACTCTACTTTGAGGAGGCAGCTCTTTCCCAGTCATCTTTTGAGTGCCTTCCAACCTAAGTGGCTCATCTTCTGGCACTGTATCAGACAATGTTACGCTGCTATTCATAAGGTTTTCACTGGCTAATTTCTTTCAGAAATAGACCATGAGGTCCTTCTTCCTAGTCTCTTTTAGTCTGGAAACTCAGCTGAAACCTGTTCACCATGGGAGAGCCTGCTGGTATTTGAATACTAGTGGCACAGCACCCAGCATCACAGCAACACACAAGCCCCCAAAGTACAACAAACTGACAGACTCAAATTTTTAATAATGGGCCTTTCTTCCTGCCTGAAAACAAGACATTATCTCTATCTTCCAAGGCTGTTCACTATACAAAAATAAACAAACAACAACTAAACAAAAAACCAAACTCCTTGCCATCAAGTTGATTCTGACTCATAGCAATCCCATGTGTTACAGAGTAGAACTGCTCCATAGGTTTTTCTTGGCTGTTATATTTTATGGAAGCAGAACGCCAGGCCTTTCTTTTACAGTGCCACTGGGTGGTTTTGAATCTCCAACCTTTAGGTGAGTAGTCAAGAACAAACAGTGTGCACTACCCAGGGACCTACACAAACATCACTGAAAAGATAGTCTAAAACAAAGATCTTTGGTGCCTCTGCTTACAAGGCATGCAGAGATGTATGGGGAATTAATTATCTCCCAACAATATCTACCTCATTTCTATACTGTCTTTGTTTCCCATGAGTATGACATTCCTTCAGCCATGTTAATCACTGTGACCAAGGTGGCCTAGGATCAAATCCACTCAGTTTTACACATGACTAAGGCTACTTATCAACTGGACTCCAAGCAGCAGTGTTGAGGTAAACCATACTGCACATCTGAAGGCTATGTGATCTACTGCTGGTGATTCCTGAAATACATGGAGATCTCTTACAACCACTCTTAAGGGGTAGTTATATGAACAGCCCATGTTTTTGATAAGTTGTCGCAATACTGTTTCCACCATTTGCCATCCCAACGTGCATGTCTTTAATCTGTCACTCTGTAATTTTGCAAGTGATAGACCAAATTGCTGGGTCATAGGCAACAGTCCAAGAGTCAGTAAAAATATAACGATATAGTACTGACCAACGCTATAAGAATGGCCTTGAGTTCTGCTCACTGAACAGTGTGGCCATGTCAATTTTTGTTTCTGCATAGCTGGTGGTGAAGCTGAATGAATGCCCTAGTAGACAGCACTGGACAACTTAGTTGAACTATCAGCACCAACATTTCAGTAAACCTCTTTAATTGAAGATCCTACTGAGCTACAGCTTTATTTCAGGAGTAGAGCAGTAGATACAGCTTTCTCCAAAAGGAAAGTGGGCATTTATTCATGTAAATCTGAGATCCTATTGAGCCAGGTTGGTTGCTTTCCTCAATATTAACGTTTCCATTCGGCAAGCAAGGTCTGTTGGGCCTTTCAACCTTGTTGGTCAGTGAGTTCAAGTTGACCCACCTCAAACGGAGATTATCATCATTACTGACACCATATATTTAGTTTGGGGGAATCTTTTACTCAGAACCCATAGCCTTGACTCACACAGCAATGACTTTTTCTTAAAGGGTACACCTTAATCGGGGGTATTTGTTGCCCCATTTATATGATAACATCTGTCAAAGTGACACTTTGTTATGGAGTCCATTCTAATCTTCGATATTTGCTGCCCCACTGTCATTATAACATCTCCTTAAATTATGGTAACATCACTTTACGCATGGTTTTAACATAAGGAATAGCAGAGTTTTCCAGAGTGATGAGGTTGACAATAGAATTTATTTAGATTGTTCTGGAAGTTTCTCATTCTGCAGTGGCTAACCTTCATCAGCATTACAGACCCAATCCAGGGCACTTAAGGCCCAAACAGACAGGAGTCTGTCTGTCTCAGAGAAATATTCCCTTATAGCTGTCATGATCTACTGCAAAAATCTCTGAGACCTTCTACTGTCTGAATGAACCTAAAGTTGGCATGGTAGACTGACTGCATAAGGGATTGTGGCAAAAGGAAGCCAACTGTTCCATTACTCCTTAGCTAGCTAGCGTTACATGCCCCACCTCATCGTCTCATAAGTAAACCAGCCAAAGTTCTAAGAATTCACCAGGCCTCTCACCATAAAAAAACTGCAAATTTCCTTTTTTTCCTACCCAGTGTAGGTGTGTCTCTCATCTCTGGAACTGTTTTGTGAACAGGGTCAGAATCTTCCTCCAACTCAGATGGTCTCTGTACTAGCTGATACAAAATATCTTTTTTTTTTTTTTTGCTGGTTCTTCCAGCCACAATGTCCAAAGAGCAATGCAAAGGCCAGATGATGCCTGCACACACACAGGTGTCAGGAGAAGAACTCAGAACTTAGGTAACCTGAATTTTTTGTAATAGGCAATAAGCATGCTTTCCCTTTGCTCCAGAGGGAAAGACTCATTTTCAAGGCTGCTCACTACACAAATACCATTGAAAAATCAGTCCGGAATGAAGGGAAGTCAGTGGCTCGGAATGCAAGAGACTTGTGGAGCACTGTCTCCCAATAACTATTTAATGGGAAAAAAGTGTTTACAGATACAGTTCATTTTTAAAATTCTACCATCTTGTTCAATTTACCTTTTCAAATACTTTCTCAACATTAGTCTTTCCCTGTGTACTCTACCCTGCAGTTAAACTTGTCTCTTTATTTCTTGAAAATACCTTATATTGTCCCAGCTTTTCTTGTGTTACAGGAGAAAAGCAACAACAAAAAAACTTAGAAAGAAAGAAAAATTGGAACCACAAACCTCAAAACTCATTCTCTGTTTCTTTTACACGATGATTATCTGACCTTTTGATGGGCTACCTTGAAAATTATTTAAATTCTTTGTCATGTATATTGTTCCCACAGCTAAACAGCAGGCTTCTTGAGAATATAAAATATATTTTTCCATGACTAACTATTCCTAATTCCTTTTAATAAATGTTACCTACTTACTAACTAAGAGATAAATGTCATTGTTTTTAAGTTCCTCATAAATATATTTTATATGAGGAAAGAATCAGTGATAACTACTTTTCCCACTGAGATCTAGAACTAAACAGTCAACAGGCCAAAGCAGACCTCTGTAATTCAAATGTCACACTGTAATTTCAAATTGGCAGCCTTCCTTGCATTTCATTTTCTTTGCCAAGGAAACAATGAAGCACTTATTCTGATGCCAGCAGAACTGTGGGAAGAGACTGAGAGATTTGTACTTCCCTGAATTTTTAATCTGCAGAAGAGAACAACTACAGTAACCGAAGAAGCATGCATTACTATTATTTTAATAATTCTGTAATTATACAACTAAGTAAATCTTGGAAAATATGGCATGTTTCTATTAAAACAATGACGAATATAACTGGGAAAATGCTAAGAGATCATCAAATAGAACAAGAAATTATAGTTACAGAATTTATAGTACAAAAAAAAATTAAAACCAACAAAAATGCCATCAATGGCATCTCTATGGATTATCATTAATCTACAGATTAATTCCTTCTTACAAAGTGTCTTTAATATAGGACTCAAAGGTCTTTACTTCAGTTTTCCTGGCATCTTTATACTGTAACACTCCAGCTCTGATTGTGTCTAACTCCTTTCTACGAACTCCAGCAGCCCTAGGTCCCCTATAGCGCATATTTTGATTCAGTAGGTCTGAGCCTGGTTGGAGAAATCTATATTTTTAAAAAAGTAACAAGCAATTCTCATGTTGGGGCAAGTTTGCAAAAGAGAATCTTAAGCCATTTTATAAGTTCACAGAGAGCAGGAGCTATGTCATAATCATTTTATATCTATATATTTGCATATTACAGGGGATTTCAAATGGTAGCTATTAGAATTTTATTAAATGTTGAGTCGATACAAAAGAATACTTAAGGAATATGTAGAAAATATAATGAATATTGGTATAATAACTGCCAATGAATTAACAACTTAGTTCAAGGAAAGAAACAATACTGATACATTTCAATTACAGCCCTCTATGTGTTCCTTCTTGATCCCCTGCTAGTCACTTATCTTTCAGAAGCAATTGTGCTGAATTATATTATCATTCTTTTTTTTCTTTAGTTTTACTATATTTTTGGATAACTAACTACATAGTTTTACTGGGTAACTACATAGTTTGTTTTTATATGATTTTAAACTTTATATAAATGGAATCATATTGAATGTATTCTTCTGTGGAAACCGTGGTGGCATAGCGGTTAATCAAAAGTGCTGATCAAAAGGTTAGCAGTTCAAATCCACCAGGCTGTCCTTGGAAACCCTATCAGGCAGTTCTACTCTGTCCTATAGGGTCGCTATGTGTCATGGATTGAATTGTGTCCCCAAAAAATATCTGTCAACTTGGCTAGGTCATGATTCCTCTGTATGACTGTATGACTATTTACCATTTTATCATCTGATGTGATTTCCCGATGTGTTCTAAATCCTATCACTATGATGTAATAAGATAGATTAGCTGCAGTTATATTGATGAGGTCTGCAAGATTAGGTAGTGTCTTAAGCCAATCTCTTTTGAGGTATAAAGAGAGAAGCAGGAAGAGAGACATGGGAACATCATACCACCAAGAAAGCAGTGTCAGGAGCAAAGCATGTCCTTTGGACCTGAAGTTCCTGCATTGAGATGCTCCCAGACGAAGGGAAGACTGCTGACAAGGACCTTCCCCCAGAGCTGACAGAGAGAGAGAAAGCATTCCCCTGGAGCTGGCACCCTGGATTCAGACTTCTAGCCTACTGGACTGAGGGAATGAACTTCTCTTTGTTAAAGCCATCTACTTGTGATGTTTCTGTTATGGCAGCACTAGATGACTAAGACACTATAAGTCAGAATTCACTCGATGGCAATGGTTTTTTTTTTTTTTTTTTTTGTATTCTTCTGTAACAATGTGTTCCTGTGATTCAGCTACTTGTTGTGGATAGCTGGAATTCATTCATTTTTACTTCTGTATATCATTTCATTGTATGAATATACTATATTTACCATTCTCTTGTTGATGAGGATTTCCATTAAAGTTTTTTCTGTTATAAGAATAATAGTAAACATGTCTTACGGCTCATATACAGCAGAGTTTTACTAAGGTCTTTAACAAGAAATAAAATTATTAAGTCAACTTTATACTAGATTAATGCCACATTGTTTTGCAAAATGGTTGGGCCAATTTATATTCCTATGTGCAGAACACAGATATCTCCTCTTGTTCCACATACTCACCAAAACTTACTACTATCTGATTTAAATCGATTCCATCTTTGGCTTTAAATTTTCATTTCTACATTGCTAGCATGGTTGAGCATCTTTTCATATGTTCATTAGCACTCAGGTTTCCTCTCCTGTGACATGCAATTACCCGTATACTGTCTTTTCTTATTGGCTAATACAAATACTTTTTATATAATTTTCTTCCAGATATTTTTCAAATATTTCTCCAGTTCTTGGTTTGTCTTTTCACTTTCTTTAAGGTAGTCTTTTGATGAACAGAAGTTCTACATTTTAATGTAGTCTATTTTTTCAGTTCTTTGTTTTATGATTTTGCTTTCTTAAAGGTCTCATTTAAAAAACTTTTCTTCCAAACTGTCTTTTAAATTTTTATAATTGGTGTTTCACTTTTAAGTCGTCAATCCACGTGGATTGGAGTTTTGGGTATTGATTGGGATGAAGGTTCAAATTCATCATTGTTCCTAATGGAGATTTAAATGCCCCAAAAACATTTACTGAAAAGTCCAACATTTCTCCACTTATCTACGGCACAAATTTTAAATATCAAAAATTCTTTGTTTTTGTTTAGTTTTACTATACTACCCACTCCTCACTTATCAACACAGTTAGGTTCCAAAGAACAGGACTTTATGTGAAATCCGGATTATCTGAAAATGGAGGATTTTTTTTTTTTTTTTTTTCTGTTTTCAGATCATCCATTTGTCCAATTTTTTTTTAATTAAGGAAACGTGATCATAGAAATAATAACAGCTAAGATTTACTCATGTGCTCATCACTGTAATGAGTCCAGTTATTGATTATTTCTATGCGGGGAAGGAGGTCTGGAGGAGACTAGATAAAGCTGGGCTGTGTGACTGAAGGACCTATAGCTTAACCACGTCACCTTCCTCCTGTGCTGGGTCAGAGCTTCCTTCCTGGAGCTGCCCCCAGCACTCCACTTCTACTCCTCTAAGGCCTGCATTCATGATCCCAGAGCTTGCTTTGCCTTCTGGCCTAGTGAGTTAAAAAGCTCAGGGTTCCTGCAAGGGTGCTGGGTGTCTGGCCATACACCCTGACCCACTGAGGCAGAGGCTTCGGGCCTGTGGGATGTCGGATTACGTCGGGATATCATCAAACTCACATCCATTTCTTCCAAACACCCTCTCCAATGTCTCTTTCTTTCCTCCCTTCCCACCCCACAGCAATTTTGAGCTATATAGGACCTCAGGCTGTATAGACACTGGGAACCCAGAACAGACGCCTGCTGGCTTGATGCTGCCTGCGTGTTCACCTGCAGGCTGTGGCCATGGAGGAGGCCAGCCCTATGCAGCAGGGCGATGCCTCTGACAGGAAGGAACAGAGAGTGCAGGGCATTGTACCCTAGCTTCCTGGAGGCCACCCAGAGATCCTACTCGAGGGAGGGGAGACTGACAGTAGGTACTGCCACGCCTTCTGCCTTGTTAATGTGCAAAACAGCTGGAAAGTAGATTTTTTACTATTGTTGTAAATGCGAACTGTCGGATAACAACAAGATAGTTGATAAGTTAGGATTAGGTATATTTTTTGTACAATTAAATAATGTTTATTTTATGTGATTTTAAAACATATAAATGGAATGATATTGTATGTATTCTTCTATAAGTGCCTTTTTGCTTTCATATATGGGAGGGGACTAGAAAAATCAATACCCTTATACAAGATATGAATCTTGATCCATAATTCATACCATATATAACACTTAACTCAAAATGGATCACAGATTTAAATGTAAAAGCTAAAGTTATAAATTTTATCTTTTAACTTATAACTTTTAGCTATAAAGTTAAAAACTTTCACAAGAGGGTATAAGAGATAATCTTTGTGACTTTGGATTAGGCAAAGATGTCTTAGGTATCACACCAAAAGAATGACCTATAAATGAACAAATTAATAAACTATACTTCATTAATATTGAAAACTTCTGTTCTTTAAAAGATACTGTAATAGGATGAAAAGACAAACTATATGGGATATAATATTTGAAAATCACATATCTGATAAAGATTTGTACACAGAATACATAAAGGACTTTCAAAACACAAAAATAAAAAATAAACATTCCACTTTAAAAATGGGCTAAAGATCACAATAGACACTTCACTGAAGTTTAACAGATAACAAGCAAGCACATAAAATAATGTCCAACATTATCAGAATTTTAGGAAATATAAATGAAACCAGAATGAGATGATACTAAACACCTATTAGATCATCTAAAACAAAGAAGACAAGACCTTAACATGTGTTGGTGAAGAAGTGAAGAAACTGGAATTTTCATACACTGCTGGTGAGAATGGTACAACCACTTGAAAAACCATTTAGTAGTTTCTTTAAAACTCAAACATGTTACCATATGACCCACGTCTAGGTATCTACCCAAGATTCATGAAAGCATATTTCTATCTAAAGATATGTATTTGGATGTCTATAACAAGGAAAAACTGGAAATAATTCAAGAGTCCAGCAGTAGGTGATAAACAAAATATGATACATCCTTACCATGGAATACCTCTCAGTAGCTTTGTAAATAATTGTCCAAAACTGGAAATAATTCAAATTTCCATTAACTGGTAAATGGATAAACAAATTGTGCTAGGCAAAAATGGAGTATTACTTGAGGATAAAAAGGAATATACTACTCCACATGGCTGTATCTCAAAGACACTATGATGATTGAAAGAAGGCAGACAGAAACAAGTATATGCTCAATGATTCTAGTTACATAATATTCTAGAACCGGAAAATTTAATCTATACTGTCAGAAACAAATGGTTGCCTAGGGTTAAAATGATTGCAAAGTTCCACAAGGTAACTTTTTGGGGTGATGGATATGTTCTATATCTTGATTATGGTGGTAGTTATTCGTCAAACTGTTAACCTAAAAGACATTTAAAATAGGTGTGTTTTATGGCACGTAAATTAGTCATCATTAAAGTTGATTTTAAAATCTGAAATACAGATATATGATGATAAAAATATTATCAAATTACATACCTAAAATGTATGTATTTCACACTGTGTGGTAAAGAATTTAACCTGTTCAAAGAGAGAGAGATCTGACCTTTGTGCTTAGCTCCTGGGAGGTACTTTCTAAGTCTTTGGAATATCGAGGTGCCTGGTAAAACTATATTTACCTGAGGGCCTTGGGCCACACCAGAGACTTCAACAGTGTGATTTATGTTAAGGCCTTTGCATCATGCAGTATCTGCTTGACTTCCAAAGGGGCTAGAGATTGAGGTTGGCCAGGTCAGTAGTCAACCGTGTCTACATGACAGAGCCACAAGAAAATGTCTGGACACCAAGGCTCAGGTAATCTTTGCTGGCTAGCAATACTCCAACAATATTGTCACACATCGTTCCCAGAGAGTTAATGCTGTCTGTGACTCCACTAGGAGAAGATACCAGGAAGCTCCATGTTTGGAACTTTCCTGGATTTTGCCCCATGCAAGTCTTCCCTTGGCTGATTTTAATCTATGTTTTCGCACTGTAATATACTGTAACCATGAGTATAACAGCTTTCAGTGAGCCCTTTCAGTGAACCTGAGGGTGTAAGAACATGTAATTCTGCCTGAACTTGTAACTGGTGTCAGAAGTGCGGGTGGTCTTGGCAACTCCCAAATTTTGCATTTGATGTCTGAGGGTAGTCTTGTGGACTGCTTTAAAACTCTGTACACACTAAGTAAATTTTATCTCAATAAACTAATTTTAAAAATCCCGTCAGGGAGACTTAGGGTCATAGTCTCGTATCAATTCAGTCAACTGACATAATGTAGTTGATAAAGTTCATATTCTACATTCTAGTTTGGTGACTGTCTAGGGTCTTAAAAGCTTGTGAGCTGCCATCTAAGATACAGCTTTTGGTCTCTATTCATCTAAAGCAAAAGAGAAAAAAGAAAATCCACGAATCAGAGTAGGACCCAGAACATGGGACTGTCTCCATGAACCACAGTCTCTTTTATCTTGAGACCAGAAGAACTAGATGGTGCCCTGCTATCACTACCAAGTGTTCTGATCAGAGTCACAATAGATTCATCCTGATAGAAAGGTGAAAAAATGTGAAACATAACTTCAAGTTCTCAAAGAATTCTAAACGGATACCTTGAGACTGAAGGCATCCCCAAGACTGTTACCCTAAGATACTTGTTAAATCTTGAACAGAAACTAGCTCCTGAAATCACCTTTAAACTAAATAGCAGGTTAGCTCAAAAAGTAAAGAATTTTACCCTTGAGAACTGTGCTCTTAAGAGTTATCCATATGAGACTAAATGGACAACAGCTGCTCTATAGCACAGGTAAGAAGTTTGGGGGCAGTGAGACTAAGTTAATGGGAATGGAACAACTAGAATGAAAATAATGAGAATGCTGACACAAAGTGAAGAATGTAACTAATGTAACTGAGCATTATGTGTAGAAATTGTTGAATGGAAACCTGTTTTGCTATGAATACTTCCACCAAAAAAACAACAAAATATTTTTTCAAATCCCTTCAGGAACTGGAATTCCAGAAATCAATTACAGTTTTTGCCATCCTTTCCCACATCAGTATCAGTTTAAAATTAATAGTGGCTTTAAGAGGCCTGGAAAACTCCCTGTAAGATAGCTTTAACACACCAGTCCTTGGTCAGGTCACCATTTAGTTATTACTTATTACTCACGAAAACTATGATGAAACTTTCTAAGATAGAAAATGTATTTCCATGATTGAAAAGTGTTTCTAAGTTAATATACTGGGAAGAAGATGGTTATTTATGCAGTATTGACCTTGAACTCATTTAGGCCATTTTGAATTTTCTATTTCTATGGTAGAGGTTTACTCAGTTACAACTAAAAAGAAGTTATTTCAATGTGAGTCATCAAGTTGCTATTTCTGAAGTCCCAAATGTTTTCGAGGAATGAAATATGCATATTCATTTTTTCTGATTTTTACATTCAGAGGATTTTGGTGCATGTGATAGAGATAGGATCCTCTTACACATTTCATGGTCTCCCCAGACAATTAAAATGTGGTAGACAAAGCCCATGGCGAGGTGCTAAATCCCAAAGCACCAAAGGGCAAAAACAGATTATTCCTTTAGTTCTGTCCCTATTTCCAATCTCTTGTCTTACTAGGTTTGGCATTCTTTTTATTACTGTATTCTATACCATGCCTCACATGCATGCAAAAGCTGGACAGTGAATAAGGAAGACTGAAGAAGAACTGATGCGTTTGAATCATGGTGTTGGTGAAGAACTTACAGACTACCAGAAAAAAAAAAAAAAATCTGTCTTGGAAGAAGTACAGCTATAACGCTTCTTAGAAGCGAGGATGGAAAGACTCCATATCACCTACTTTGGACATGTTATCAGGAGGGACCAGTCCTTGGAGAAGAAGACCACGCTTGATAAAGCAGAAGGTCAGTGAAAGAGAAGAAAATCCTCAATGAGGCAGATTAACACAGTGGCTGCAACAATGGGCTCAAGCACAGCAATGATTGTGAGGATAGCACAGGACCAGAAAATGTTTCATTCCGCTGCACATAGGGTTGCGATGAGTCAGAATCAACAACATTCTATACCATTCTTCCCTCACTTCCTCAGATTATGCTCCTGACTAAATTTCATTCCCTAATTTAACTCTACTCTCCTGGTTTTTGGGTTCTCCCGTTTTCACCTTAATCTCTTCTGTGTGATTAAATTCAGTTCAATTTCTTGGCCTCCTCTAATTGGCCCAGTTCTGTGCTCATCTCTGGATATTTTAAAAATCAAGAAGTTATCGAAACCTGTCATTGAGGATATTACATGCTAGTGGGGGAAAGTAATGGGTAAACAATGATAGAAAGAGAAATACCTGTTGCTAATGAAGCATTAAAAAAGAGGCACCTAGCCCAGCTGAGAGGGTCCAAGGAAGTTCTGTGGAGGAGATGAAGCCTAAAGAGAGCCCTGAAAGATGAACAAGTTGAGTGACCGTACAAGGGCCAGTACAGGGAAAGCATTCAAGGTAGAGAAAACAGAAAGAGCAAGGATGTGCAGAAACCATGGCAGTTCCCATCATTCACAAAAATTAAATTTGTGGTTCCAAAGCTAGAAAGATCCATTTTTCGTTGTGTCTTTTAGCACTTTAGAACTTTTTGGTAAATAGTTATATTTAACATAAAATGTAAATGTTTTTAAAGCTGGAAAAATACTGTCATTTGTATTTGTTTCTAGAATATCTTTTTAACACTGCAACCTCTATAGTTCATCATTATAGAATTTTTCTAGTGTGGTTTCTAGGGAATATACAGTCTGTACTCTCAGCGGAATTTAATGACATCAAAGAATTTGATACAGTTCCTTTCGTATCTAGAATCTGGCTCATGAGTAAATATAACACTGTTATACTTGGAAAGAAAGAAAATAACAGGAAAACAATCAAATCACTTCTATCACGATAAACAAAATAAAACAAAGAAAAAGAGCTATAAAAAAAAATGGTATCATTTAGGCAAAGATTCCTATCCTAACCCTACCTCCCCTTGACACTACCCATCTCCCTGTCTGTGTTCAGTGTTATATATAATAATGTCTCTACACAGAAAGAATATCATTCCTAGAAAAGATATTCCAAGTAGAGGAAAATGACCACTTCCTGGGGATGGTGTATGTGGGGGGAGGGGGGTGTGGGCCCATGTGCATATGTATTACATTACTTAGGCTAATTCAGCCACTGATAAGGCCTCCACTTAAATACTTTCCAAGCACCTTCAAATTCTTGGTTTCACAAACCAAGGAATGCAATTAAATTTAATAATTTTAAAGATCAGGTCAAATTGGAGTCCTATCTTTAAAATTAGCCATTTTAAAAGGTTTTTTAATTTCTTTCACTCTTCAGGATTTCTAACTACCATAAGCCAATCTCCCTTTCAAACGTACTTGATCCAATTTTTAAGCTCTTCCATCTCTGTGGCTGGCAGATAATAAGGATTTTATTTTTTAAAGTATACAGCCTATTTAGACATTTTGGTATGTCTACCATACAAGTCATATGAATGAATACTGCTATAATTGAAACATATATGCAATTAGGCTTTTAACATTAAGCTTTTTATTTTGAAAAATTAAGAACTTTGTATCAAAAGAATCCACCATATTCTAAAGACAGTATCAGTTATTGAGTGCACTGTATTATATAAACACCATATATGCCCTGGTGTGGATATATACATTTTTTCTCTTTAATTTGAAACGCAAAAAGTTTAAAGTGTTACGGGTTAAAAACATCCATGGTTAAACATTAGGAAGTGAATCAAACTGCAGAACTAGTGCCCAAAATAAGTGCTATGTTTCAGAATTAAATATTATTTTTTTGGAATAATTATTTCCATATTAATATTCAGCAAATGAAACACACAGCTCTAGAGAAGCTCTTCAGAGCACAGAGCTAGTTAATAAGACAAATAGAACATTTAATTTCACACACAAAGCAGGAAGGTAAAATCAGCATTATTTTCTTCCAAAAAACAAACCTTAAGGAAACAGTTGTTATTGTTATTGTAGTTGCCAGAGACTCCTTGCAATTCAGTCACAGTGTTCTAAAATGGTTGACAACAAAAATTAAAGAAGGCTTTCCCCCACCTACAGAGAGCAGTCTAATGATTAAGGATAAAAAAAGAACACCGACCATCCACTGCCCGCTGTAATACACAGTGCTGAGTACTAAGAGAATATTGCTACAGCCTGATAAAAATGCCTCTACTCTCAGTTTCTCCATATTATATACACAGCATAAAGTCAATTCATACTATTAAATTCACATTATTAAAAGGGCATCCATAATAATTGCAATATCTTGTTCATCCAGCACAAACTGTTGCCAACCAGGAACAGCAAACAGCATGAGTCAAATTTAATGTTATCCCTTTAATGCTTTTCACGTGAAAATCATATCCTTATAAACGTTTTAATACTTGTATAAACCATAGCTTTCATATCTCTGCCTCTAATTATCATACACTAATACAAGCAATAAAAATCCATATCCATGTAGGAAGCTGCTCTAAATTGTATTCGACAGTTCAAAAATCCTAAAAAATAAGCTAATATTGTCATGATATTACATTAATTTTCAGTAATGAAAACAAATTAGGAAAGACAGATTAAATTATATTTTACAGAGAGCGGCTTCAGATTCTGGAGTAATGATTAACGTTGTTATGAACTACTGCCTAAAGAGGCTTTAAAATACCAACTATAGTCTAAGGCTTTAAAATGTAATAAAGTTTATGTTTTAAAAGAATATTTAAAGAAACAAAGTTATCATATAATTTTAAAAGTGCATGTAAAATAGTTCATTTTAATTAGAATGATGATATCTACTTCCTCATTTTAAAAATTGGTCCTGTACCAGTTCATACTTCATTTACAGTCTGAGCTCAGAGCATTTCAAATTACATAATGCTCTTTGATAGAAACAGATACCCAAACTACACAACATGTCCCACACTCCACAAAATATATACCAGAATTACCTCATCCCACCACTACAAGGCTAAACACTGATAATTGTGAAATAGGATGGAATATTAAATTTGTTATTGAAAATTAAAATCTTGTGGAAAAATTTACCATACCCCTAGAATTTCATGAGATAGTGGTGACTGTCTGAGGGGGATATTCAAATCCTCCATGGTTACCTTTCAGATTGTTTAGGAAGAAAGAAGGAAACAAAGAAAGAGAGAAACAATAATTCTATTAAATCCAGAAATGACACCACTGATCAGATATATTCAGATATATATTTAAATTTTTTTAATTCTTCAAATTTACATCTCTTTCTTCAGAAATGATACTACCAATCACAGATATATTCATATATTTTTTTAATTTTTTTTAATTCTTCAAATTTACACCTCTTTCTTTTTTATAGGATCCCACCTTTTATTCACTAGGATTTAAGCGAAGCCACTTCAACTTTTTTTTTTTTTTTATATCAGAATGTTCAGCAAAGGGGAACTGGAAAATGAAGGTAAATTAAAACTGATTCGGCTTTGTGCTTATTTTAAACTCTTTCAGTTTAAATATTTGAAGAAAAAAAGCAGAAATTTAAATAGGGTTTATAGATTATTACAGATTTAAATTTTTTGGTGTATGACTTATAATCATTTCCTAAAACATTAAAACATATTTTATACACACACACACACACTCATATATCTATGCAGTACATGATGAGGTGCTCTTATTCCTAAATATGGTTCTAATAGAGGACCATCTTAGTTTTATAACTCAGGGATCTATTTCTCACATTAAAATGTTTTCCCCAGCCAATTCAAGCAAGCAAGTTTACTCTGTGGATGTGACAAGTTCCAAGTCTGAATCAACCTTGGATGACATGATCAAAAGTAGAGGCCATCTATCCTTCACCAGACAATGTTGATCTAAATGCTGGCTCTAGATATTAGTTAGATGAACTTGGTTGCTCTGCATCTAATTAAAGGTGTTTCTGGCTTTTTCTGGCTGGTCCAGGAAATGTTACAGGGGACATTGTCAAATAAAAAATGATTCTAATTTTGAAATCACAAGCTGATTCTATAAATTATAAGAAAAGGGAGAAACCAAGTGATTGACTACATATATTCAGGATTTGTTCTAACAAAGATTTATAAATCAATAAGCCGTTCAATTACATATGAAATTAACTCAGTTATTCAAGGACCATTTATCCACTGGATATCCAAGCCTGGCTCTTCTCATTTCCTTTAGCATCTTGGACATTTTATTTTTCATTAACAGAGAAAAAGTAAATAGAGAAAAGGAATGTAACATTTCAATGAACCAGTTTAATAATATTTGGTAGCATTAGTAAAGAATCAAGTAGACACACTGAAGCCTTTACACAGAAGTGAATTTTCATTATCTGTACAGCTTTCATTTCTCCTACACACAAAAAAATAATGGCTGATTTTACGTGGGCATGTTTTAGTTAGAATGTTTTGGTGAGGCAAGAAACGGAGAAAACACAAGTCGAGGGGAGGATGAAAGATAGATACAAAGGAAAAGGCTCCTTGACCTTTTCAGGAAAGCTAGGGTTACTTGAAACATACTGGCAAGCACCCAACTTCTTCAGCTTGCAGAAAAAATAAACCATTTTACTTAAAGCTAAACACTAATGTTTTTGGTAGAATATTTGTTTACTCAATTATTTTTCCCTTTAAGCACTATAAAGATGGTATTTATAGACTGCTACCTAGAAAAAAATGATTTGCCAAATATTCTGATTCCTCTATTATTAGAAATACAGAAACTAAGCATTATAAGAGGTTCCAGCACCCAAAACAGGAAGTCTCCTTCCAACATTTCTTGTTACCCAGTTTATTCAGTGTGTGCCTGAATACAGCCAGACCCATCAGGAGAGTATGTCCACTCCATTCAAAAACAGTACAGTGTGTGGTGAAGAGTCCAGGCTCTTTAGAGACCCTATTATTCCAATTCTAAGTTTTCCAACACTAGCTATCACTAGGGAAAGCCTCAGTTTCTGCATTTCTAGGAAAAAAAAAAAAAATCTCTTCTGGTAGCTATACAGATGAACTAAGATCATGTAGGAAAGGCGCCTTGCCAAGTACCTGGTCCTCAGTATTTATTTACTCTCCTCACCCCTGGAAAATATCCCCTCAGGTGGCAATCAACTCTGCTTTCCTTAAAGAAACATGTCGACAAAAATCCCACAGGCAATCTTCCACTTGTCCTGTGATGTGCTACTAAGTATAAATGCTGGGTGGCAAATATTCAGCTTCCATTTACTCAAATTTTTAAACTAGAGAAGATTCTAAAAGGGGGAAAAGATTTTAGTTGTTTGAGTTGAAAACTTTTAGAGATAAATGGAATCAATTCCTCAGAATAACTGGAGGAAGTACGTTATCTAAAATTTTCACTTGGGGAGCCTGAACAATTTATCTTAATTTCCTTCTCTCCTTGCTAGACCTGATGCCTTCTTGCAGGCTCATGGAATGTTAGGAGCTAGAAGGAATTTAGAGAGGCAAGCCCATCCCTGTACTTTACATCCAAGGACACCGAGGAACACAGGCTAGAAAGCTTGGCCGCCTCACTTTCCACCATTTGATGTCACCATACCACCCTCAAGCTCAGATCCAGAATCTTCCTAGCACAATGAGGAGGTATATGCGGCTTTCAAAAAACAAATCTGCACAGATTGGTTCTACAGTATTAAAATGGGTTTGCAGTGAAAGCAACTCAGTGTCTCTGATAAAATACAAAATACTACTGCCGACAATTAAAAATTAGGTAACAGTGTAAGTTCAAATATTTGAGAAAACAGCTTCTTTTATAGTTCCAGAATTTAAGACAAGGTATTTTCATATATATCAGTATAGTGCGAAAATATTTGCCATTTAAATGAATTTTTCAAGTGAAAAATTATGTCAAATAATTAGAATTCTAAGAGACTAATTCATTCACATAAAGGGGTTTTCAAACTCCTGAATCAAAAATAAATCTGACACTTCTCATTTTTTACTATAAAAAATGGAGAATGCATTCTTATACTAAAAAAAAAAAAAAAAAAAAAAACATGAAACCTTAATACCTTTTTGGGTTAAAACATTTCAAGCCGAAAATATGTGGGAAATGTTTGGATGTCTGTTTATTAATCTCCACTATGCCCTAGCTATAAATCAAAAAAGTTCTAGAAAATAATATATTCAGATCAGTAGGGGCTCAACATATGAAGTTGTACTATGCTTATATAAGCTTGTATAGAGAAGAGTATTTGTTTTACTTGAATATTTATTATGTTTATGAAGTATGAAATACTAAAACTAACTACAACTAAATTGTTGATGGATTTTTTGACATGCCAATATGAAACGTGTATGTTTAAACATGTTTATAATAAAACATGTTGTTCCATTATATCCATGTATATTTGGCATTCACATTAGAAATAAACCAGCATCTGTATTATATTACAACATACAAGGGTTCCAGAGAGCCGTTTTCACTTGGGGGTTAGCTTCATTCATTTACTTGATCTTCTACAGAGAACAGGATGCAAAATTATTCCAATATGTATATACTCTACAGAACATGTGCTAGTGGAAAAGCTTTGTTCTGCTTTATGTTAGCACAAATCACAGTAAGCAGATCCAAAGAACTTTCTCTTCCCGGGAGAAAAAAAAATTCTTGGAAACATTTAGCAATTTTTGGTACTTTTCTGTGAATGTGTGTGTGGATGTATGTTTTTCGCTTAAGATGTTTACTGATGTTTTGAAGAAAAGCATTACATGCTTTTTGTAGAGAATTGGAAAACATATAAAGCAGGGGAAGAAAATCACCTAATCCCAACACTTAAAGACAACTGTTACTCACATTTTATTTTTACCTCTTTGTGTATGCCTACAAATTTCTTTATATCAGCGTGACAAAAGACTTATGTGATATGTGATTCCAAAGTCTTCATATTGTAAATAGGATACCATTATTTTGATTCATAATTAATATCAAACACAAATAATATTTCTTTTCTGTGGAATTCAGTTTTACCTGAAGGCAGACAGATCCTCCTTGCAGATCTACAAAGAACCTGTCACACTTTTCATACAGTAGAGAGTCTTATAAAACAGGAAATACAGTGAAAAGAACTGCAGCAAAAAGAACATATGTAAGTTCTACTTACCTCATCATCGTCAGCATCGTACTGGGCATAGTGCTGCTCAAGCAGCTCTCTTTGGCGCCTTTCTTGTTCCAGGGTCTGGCTTATCAACTGGGCAACCTCACTCACTTGTCCTGGTCTTTCCCGCCCAATAACAAATCTGTAGAAAGGTTAAAGAGAACTAATACAGTTAGACTCTCCAGCAAAAATGAGTGCTCAGAAAAGTAATCAAGCTTAGTATCTCAGCAGGGTACATGAAGCTTCAACAAAATAATATCACCTATATACTTCACATGACATGCCTGGGTAGAAGAAAAGGTTAGCTGAGCAATTAAACCAATTTTTGAGGACACAGCCCATAAGGAAAAAGAAAGAGAAAAAGTAAAAGACCATAAAAATATCTTAAGAATTATCACTGGGAGAAGGTATAACAGATGTAATCCATTCTAAAGTACTTTACACATTTTTGATACCTTACAAATGAAAGCAAACTAAAAATGTAGTCTTTATAATGAAAAACTGCTTCAAAAACATTTTAAAGTGCAGCATACCTTAGCTGAGTAAATAAATGGAGGGGCACTGAATTTTTTGTTATTACAACTTTGGAGAAAAATGAGAAAATGAAGGGTAAACAGAAATACTATTTTTTTAATTTTGCTTTTAAAATGGAGAACTAAAATAATAAGAGGTGCTGAACTAATTCAAATCTCCTTCTAGAGAAAGAGGGAAGGGTGAGGCTTCTAGAAATAAAGGAGAAAAGGAAAATATCTGTTGATATTCATTCTCGTAAGAAAAAATTCTAAAGACAAAAACCAGAGAAGACATTTACTGACGGCAAGCAACAGTTATGATATAATCTCATCAACAAAACATGTTTTGTTCAGCAAGTTAATATTCACTTTTTAACATCTTTTCATAATAATATATGGTTCTATTATATTGAAAATGAAAATGTCTCTAAGATAGTTTCTAAATATCACATCATTATTTTAAATGTGAGTTTAACGTTCTAATTCTTTACTTGATTTTTTTCTTCTTATAACATGCTGCTGTATTTAAGCATAATTTTAAATTAAATACTCCAGTATTCTCTATAAAACGAAACCAAACCCATTGCCGTATGGTCGATTCTGACTCATAGCAACCCTACAGTATTCTCTATAGAAATGTATAAAAGCTCAAAATTTTTAAAGTTTAGAAATATTTTTATATACTTTCAAACAGGACTTACTTTTCAAATTATGCTTAGACGTTCATTTATCATTTAAGTTATTTACCTTTGGGCATTAAGTATTAGTAGAATTTATAAGTGCTACAATTTTTCATCTTTATTGAAGTATAATTTATGTACAATAAAATACATCTATTTCAAATGCACAGCTCAGTAAGTTTGACAAACGTATAATCGTCATATCAATCAAGATACAGAACATTTCCATCAATCCAAATATTCCCTTATTCCTTTTCCCAGTAAATTATCCTCACCCTGAGGCCCAGGAAACCACTAATATACTTTCTGTCAATACATATTAGATTTGTCTATTCCACAGTATCATATAAACGGAAATGTACAGTGTCTGGCTTTGTTCACTCATAATAATGTTTTTGAGATCTAGTCATGTTGCAACTCTCAATAATTTGTTTCTTTTTATTGCTGAACAGTGCTTCATTGTATTGGATATATCACATTAGGTTTATCTATTCTTCTACGGATGGATATTTGGGTTCAGTTTTGGATATCATAAATAAAGCTACTATGAATAATCTTGTACATGTATTTAGACATAAGTTTTCATTTCTCTTAGATAAATAAGAGTAGGATTAATGAGTCATATGGTAAGTGTATGTTTAAATTTTTTAAAAATTACCAATTATTTTTCAAAGCAGTTGTGCCCTCTTATAGTCTCATGAGCAGTGCATGAGTTACAGTTGTTCCACATACTCATCAAATCTTACTTTTTTAATAATTATAATTATTAATTATATATTATTATAATTATGGCTTTAATTGGCAATGCATTGATGATTAACCATGCTGAGTATCATTTTATGTGCTATTGGCCATTTATATATTTTCTTCTGTGAAATATCTTTTGAGTCTTTTGCCCATTTTTACAAATTGGGTTGTCTGACTTTTTATTATTGAGTTGTAAGGTTTCTTTATATATTCTGGATACATATTCTTATCTATATATAATATACATACATACACTTGTTTATTTTAGCTTCTCCTAGTCTGTGGCTTGCTTTTTCATTTCCTTAATTATCTCTTTCAAGGAAGTCCGATTTATCACTTTCTTAAAAAGAAATCTTTTGTTTTCTATCTAAAAAAATGTTTGGCTCCCTAAAGACTCCTGCTCTTCTTCTTAAAGTGTTATAGTCCCTGGGTGATGCAAATGGTTAACGCACTTGGCTACGAACCAAAACTTTGGAAGTTCAAGTCCACCTAAAGGCACCTTGGAAGAAAGTCCTGGTGATTTACTTCTGAAAAACTGGCCACTGAAAACCCTGTGGGGCACAGTTCTACCCTAACACACACACGTCCCGTACGTCGGAGCAGAGTCCACAGCATCTGGTTTTATGACGCCTTACGAATACAGCTTTATGTGTGATGTGTGGCAGGGATGGAGTTTTATTTTTTTTCCAAAGGGATGAACAGTTGTTTCAACATCATTTGTTAAAAAGACTATTCATTATCCCTACTGAATTACTTTGGCACATTTGTTAACAAGATTGAAAATTCATGAAGTCCTTATAACCTGACAAACTAATCCAGACACTTAAAAAATGAAAAACCAAACCCGTTGCCATCGAGTCAATTCTGACTCACAGTGACCTTGTAGGACAGAGCAGTACACATAATAACTATGCTGAATTCATTATATTTTTGGTAACAATCTAAAAGTGAGAGATGACGTAGTGATATAAAGGAATTGAGAAATACATACCCTAGAATGGTAGTTTCAGGAAAGTCCAGTTTGACCTTTTATCTTTTATTTAAACATATAACAGGGCAGGTTGGGAAGGAAGCCATTGCTTATCAACTATAAAGTTGGTAAGAGACTGAAGGAAGCAATTAATGTACAAAATGCATATTAATAGAAGACAGTAGCCAAGTTCAACATACAAGGTAAATTAGAATTGATTCATTCAAGCCATAATTTTTTTAACTCATTTGAGAATTACATTGTCAGATTTTTTAGCTCAACAGTGTTCCCTCAAGAATGCGAGCTTCCAGACAACTGTCTAAAGTTACTCTGAAGGGAATTAAGACAGAGAAATGGATGTGATTCAGAAATTATCCATTTCCCAAAGAGCTGAAACCACTGCTAATTACTTCTAAAGATGAATAAAGGAGTCTTAAGAAAAGTCTTGCGAGAGATCTTAAAGCATGAAATTATAATTAATTATTGTTGTTGTTAGTTGCCATGGAGTTGATTCTAACTCATTGAGACCACATGTGTGCACAGTACAACTGCTCCATAGGGTCTTCAAGTCTGTGACCTTTCAGAAGCAGATCACCAAGCCTGTCTTCTGAGCTGCCTCCGGGTAGACCTGAACCACCAACTTTTCAGTTAGCAGTGCAGCACTTAGCCATGTATGCCACCCAGGGACTCCTGTAATTAATTATATAATAGTTGATTATATCACTATATAGTGATAAACTACATATAGCAGATCGAAACTCCAATAATTACGTACGAGTTTTTTTTTTTTTTCATGATTCAAACAAGGGTTATTTGTGAAATAAAAATTAAAAGGTATATATACATGTATGTATAATCAAAGTTTCAGAGGAAATAATAATTCATTCCACACTCCATAAGAAACTAGTATTTTAAATCATTAAGGCACAATTTATCAAAATCACCACTTGGCTTTCTGAATTTGCATCAACAGTTCCACATAAACTATTATTTGCACAATATTAGTTTGTATGCAAAATCACTGTCCAGTCTGATGAAATAGAAATGATTTGCAGTTACACAGAACAAGGGACAATGCCTCTCATGAAATATACTTGCGGGTTACGTTTTGCTTTAAAAAAGTGTTATGCTAAAACACACACGTTTTCATTTGTGCAGTCATTTTGGTCAGTGTTACAGCATTCAGCTACACACATCCATTAACCTGTGTAATCTAGTATAAAGGAGCGCTGGTGGCACAATGGTTAAGCGCTCAGTTGCTAAACAAAAGGTTGGTAGTTGGAACTCAACCAGCCACTCCCCAGCAAAAAGACCTGGCGATCTGGTCCTGTAAAGATTAAAGCCTAGGAAACCCTATGGGGCAGTTCTACTCTGTCCTGTAGGGTCACTATGAGTCAGAATCAACTCAACGGCATACAACAGCAACAAACCAGGATAAATTATAGTACAGAACTTGCAATAGCAGAATGTTATCCTGTTAAGTATGGGTCAGAGGAAAAGCACACAGAAGTAGAACCAAATAACTCTCTCTGCTTCATTTCCCTCATGTGAAAATTAACATTTACCTCATGGGTCTCAAGAATTGATAAAAGAATAAAATGTGGTACAGGCATGAAAGGACTTTAAGGCATTATTATTATTATGACAAACCAGATAAAAGGTGCCACATTTCAAAAATGTGTAACATTCAAAATCCCCTTCTATACGCTCTAAGTGTTTGGTCAGTTTTTAAGCTTTGTAAGTATGTCCTGTGAGATTTTATGTATAATCTAGCATATATAGAATTGACTGGAAACTGTAAACTTTAGGGTAAAAGTTATCTAAATTATGAATTTAAGGAGCATGAATATGCTATAGTAAAAAAAAAAACTTAAAGGTCAAAAGTTTCTCTGAAAGAGAAAAATGGCTTTGATAGGATGACTCCACCAAACTGTAAACACCACTTAACTACCTCCATGATCTTGAATGTATTAATATTTCTGTACCTCACTTTCTTTCTTTGTAAAATAGGTATAACAACTGTAAGAGATAAATATTACATAAGCCATATAAAGGAAACCCTGGTGGCGTGGTGGTTAATTGCTACGGCAGCTAACCAAGAGGTCGGCAGTTCGAATCTGCCATGTGCTCCTTGGAAACGCTCTTGGGCAGTTCTACTCTGTCCTATAGGGTCACTATGAGTCGGAATCGACTCGATGGCAGTGGGTTTGGTTTTTGGCAGCCATATTAAAAGCTTAACTGAGTACCTGTTGCCCATTGGGTGTTTAATAAATGTTTACTGTGTTATCCTCTAGATGATGTATTATTATTATCTAAGTAAGGTCCAATATTTAAAGTACTAATTGTACAAACTGTCCCAATTATGTCTTATCTGATCACACTGGTTTTAAAAACAGAGTGAGATTTTGTGAGTCAACCATAAGAAAAGTACAGCCTATTTCCATTAAAGTTGCCACTGAAATATATAAGTATGAATTATATAAATATTTTAATTTTTAAAACCTTCAAAACTATAACTAATGAATAACATCCATCAGAAATAATCAATTCCTCTAAATAACTGACCAATCCTCATTCCCCACGGTATGTTTCTGCGCAATTAAGATTTATAACATAGACATTATCATTGCTAACTGCTTATGACAGTGCATGTATCTGAATCAGCTTCTTTCTAACCTTAAAGTTCTTTGAAGAGAAAGGTATTTTTCCTGTCTCTTCATAACAATTTTTTTTTTTTTTTTTTGCTTCAACAGGAAACATGATCTTTTTATTTTTTAGTTATAAAGATGGAGGCAACAGAAAAGAAAATCTTTTGGATATTTAAATTAAAAGTTGAATATTTTCCAAGTTACGATTGCAAACAACGGCAATACTAAAACCAAAATCTACAGTTAGGGTTTATGTTTTTAGTTTGGCTTGTTTCTAGGATTTAAAAAAAAAAAAAATCACCTTATTTAAATGTATATTATTTACTAAAAACTGCCCACTCTTCCCCTCAGACTGACATATAAGAGGCTAAGACAGATGAATCAGTTTGTCCTTTCCTTTTCATCTATTACCAGATCAAACAATGTCCATATACTGTACTCAGGAGTCTAGATGACTACATTATATGGGATTCATTTGATTAGTCCATTGAATTCTCTTGTGAGCTGTCAAACAAAAACTAAGCAACTATAAAACTGTACTTACAATTTGCTAAATCAAAGCCATAAAGATCTCACATGTTCTGTGTGAATGATGTGAGCGGTTAGACACAAAAATGATAATGTATGTATTCTTTTTCAGACATAAGTTGTTCTAAGACAAGTAATATTAACCAAAGATGACATTTAAGTGATGTCAAAATTTAAAAATTCTCAATGTGGAAGTAAATGAGTCTAGAAAAAGGAAAGGCTGTAACAAGATATAGTTATTCTTATATAATCAATTCTTGCAGTTCAACATTCTTTAAACAAATATTTATTGAATACATACCAAAAACCTAGAATGGTAAGTCTCTAAAAAAAAAAAAAGAAAGCACAAGACTAATTCCCATTAAGATAAGCCTTGTACCATAAGATCACACAGTGCTTTTAAAGACTTTTGTTAAAAGTATCTCATTTTTCCTACGCTGATCACATTATATGGTCTAACTCAACTCAATCCTCAAGTAAGTGGTGGTAAATGTGTATCCAGCTATATTGACTAAAGTTTGCTGACAGCATTTAGAGGTTAATATTCTAAACAACAAAACACTTTTCTCTTTCTTGTTTGCATACACATATACTTCTCCTTTCCATACTGGAAGCTTGTATTTGAACAAATGTTTCTTGATCTATGTACAGGTTCCTCATAAAAACAATTAAGTGTTCTGAAGTTTCCATTCAAGAAGCAGGCATTTGAAAAGAAGAAGGGGATACTGGGTGGTTTAAAGTCAGGAAAGGTGTGTGTCAGGGTTATATCCTTTCACCATACTTATTCAATCTGTATGCTCAGCAAATAATCTGATAAGCTTGACTACATGAAGAACAGGGCATCAGGATTGGAGGAAGGCTCATTAACAACCTGTGTTATGCAGATGACACAACCTTGCTTGCTGAAAGTAAAGAGGACTTAAAGCACTTACTGATGAAGATCAAAGATCACAGCCTTCAGTACCAATTACACCTCAACATAAAGAAAACAAAAATCCTCACAACCGGACCAATAAGCAACATTATGATAAATGGAGAAAAGATTGAACTTGTCAAGGATTTCATTTTACTTTGATCCACAATCAACACTCATGGAAGCAGCAGTCAAGAAATCAATAACACATTGCACTGGCAAATCTGCTGCAAAAGACCTCTTTAAAGTGTTGAGAAGCAAAGATGTTACTTTAAGGACTAAGGTGCTCCTGAGCCAAGCCATGGTATTTTCAATTGCCTCGTATGCATGTAAAAACTGGACAACAAACAAGGAAGACCAAGAAAAATTGATAACTTTGAGTTATGGTGTTGGCAAAGAATATACCATGGACTGCAAAAAATGAACAAATCTGTCTTGAAAGAAGTACAGCCAGAAAGCTCCTCAGAAGCAAAGATGGCAAGACTTCATCTCACGTACTTTGGACATGTTATCAGGAGGGACCAGTCCCTGGAGAAGGACGTTACGCCTGGTAAAGTGGAGGGTTAGAGAAGAACAGGAAGACCCTCAACAAGATGGATTGACACAGTGGCTGCAACAATGGGCTCAAGCATAGCAACGATTGTGAGGATGGCACAGGCCTGGGCTGTGTTTCACTCTGTTGTACTTGGGGTCACTATGAGTTGGAACCAACTTGATGGTACCTAACCACAACAACATTGGAAGCTAGATTAATATAATATATAAACATTTGAAAATCTCAAAAATCAGGGCCACAATAGATGAACCCTGATAGGAGGGGAGAAAAATGCACAACAGAACTCAAATTCTTAAGAAGTTCAGACTTACTTAGCCAGTTGAGACCAGAGGACTACCTGAGACTATCGCCCTGAGATATTGTTTAAACCTTGAACCAAATCTATTCCCAAGATCACCTGTTAGTGAAATAACATAGTGGCATACAAAATAAAGGTTATCACCCCTAAGTACAGTGTTCTACCAAAAAATCATCTATATGAGGCCAAAAGGTCAACATTTACTCTAAAGCAAACATGAGAAGATAAAAAAAAAAAAAGATAAGGGGGCAGGAAAACTAAAGTACTTGGAAATGGAACAACCAGAATACAATTAAAGAGAATGCTGACTCATTGTGAAAAATGTAACTAATGAAAAATACGTATAGAATTTGTCAAATAGGAACCTAACCAAAAACACCAAATATTATTTTTTAAAATAATCTATGAAAACTTTTGCTTTTTATTCAATAAAAAGAAATGAAGTTCTGATACATGCCACAACATGGATGAACCTTGAAAACATTATGCTAAGTGAAATATGCCAGATACACAAGGATAAATAAGGTACAATTCCATTTATAGGAAACATCTATAATGGGCAAATACATAGAGACAGAAAGGAAATTAGAAGTTATCAGGGGATGCGGAGGGACAGGTAAGGAGTTTCTGTTTAGGGTGATGAAAAAGTTTTGGAAATAGATACTGACAATTGCATAACACTGTGAATAGAACTAGTCCCCCTGAAAATGATTAAAACGGTATCTTAGAATATATTTTACCACAATAAAAACACAATATAAGAATTTTATCTTAAAAACAAAAACTTGCTTTCGAGAGCTGGATCTGAAACATTTTAACTTAATTGTAAGCATTACTTCTTTGAAATTAATTTTTTATCTTATTATACTAATTTTAAGAATTTTCTACACTTATTTCAATGTTGCAAGCATGATGAATACACAACTATTGACCATATATAGCAGATAGCTTTCAAAAAACATAAAATTGAATGCAAATGGCACTGAAAAGCAAACACAAATTGTTAGAAATTTCCTTATATTGAAGTAAAATCTCTTCCCTATAACATTTCTTTCTCACAATTTCTGTCCATCTGAACTAGGGTGAGTCATCCCAGATTAAAAGAATACTTAACCCTTTTCCCAGAGATCATTCTTTCTAATGTTTTACAAGTGTTACCATGTCTTCTTTAAATCTTCCATTTAAATCTTTAAATTGTTTACCATGTCCTTGTTCAAAAGACATGGCATTCCTTTCCAAATCACCATCACAATCAGTATCATTAATTAGCATGGTGCTTTTAAATGCAGTCATAACTGTTATCCTACTGAGGGCTAATTTACATACAGTAAAATTGACCAAATTTAGGTTGACAATCTGATGAGTTTTGATAAACGCATACACAACTGTGTAACAAACATGACAGCCATAATACAGAACACTTCCATCACCTTGAAAACATTTGTTCCTGCCCCCTTTGCAGTCAATCCCTTCCCTCCACCCCTGATTTCGGGGAATCACATATCTTCTTTCTGTCACCACAGTCTGCCTTTTCTAGAACTTTATATAAATGTAATCAAGCAGCATAGGCTCTGTGTCTGGCTTCTTTTACCCAGTACAACAGTTTTGAGACCCATACATGACGTTCAATGTATTCCTAGTTGATTCTTTTGTATGGCTGAGAAATATTTCATTGTATGGAATATAATACAATTTGTGTATCCATTTACAGTTAAAGGACATTTGAATTTTTTCTAGTGTTTAACTACTATGAATAAAGCTCATATGAACAAAATATAAATCTTTGTGTAGATATGTGACTTCACTGGTTTTGAGTGAGTAATTAGGAGTGAAACTGGTCAGTGATATGGTAAGCATATGCCTAACTTTATATGAATCTGCCAAACTGTTTTGTGAGGTGGCTGCGCTATTTGGCATTTCATCAATGAATGCACATTCAAGTTACTCCACAGCACAATCAATGCATAGTGTTACCTGTCTTTTAAATTTTAGCCATTCTAGTGGGTATGTGATAACTTCTCCATGTGAATTTAATTTACATTTCCCTGAGGATTAATGACTCATGGTGACCCCATGTATGCAGAGGAGAGCTAGTCCCCAGGCTTTCAAAGCTGTAATCTTTCGGAAGTAGGCTGCCAGGCCTAATTTCAAGCTACCAACTTTTCAGCTAGTGGTTGAGAGCTTAATCATTTGCTCTACCCATGGGGTTGCCATGAGTCAGAATCAACTAGTGGAAACTAACAACAATAACAATGATTAATGATACTGACCAGAATTTCCTGTGCTTAATTATTTATCTTCTTTGATAAAGTATGTCTTAAATGATTTACACATATTTTAATCAAGTTGTTTATAGTCTCATTGAATTATAAAAGGGCTTCTTATATTTTAAATACTAGTCTTTTACCAGATGATTTTGCAAATATTTTCTTCATTTTGTTGCTTGCTTTTTCATTTTCTTAAGGGTATTTTTTGAACAAATGTTTTAAATTTTGATGCAATTTATCAATGCTTTCCTCTTATACCTCTTGCTGTGTGTCCTTAAAAATCTTAAACCCAAGTTCATGAAAGTTTTGCATGTTTTCTAAAATTTTAATGGTTTTAGCTGTTTGATTTAGATGTGTGATCGATTTTGAGTTAATTTTTATATACTCTGTGAGATGGGGTCAAGGTTGTTTTTTTTTTTTCATATAGCTATATAATTGTTCCAGCACCATTTATTAAAAAGACTATAATTTTCTCCCACTGGATTACCTTGGTGCCTTCATCAAAACTCAGTTGTCTATCCGTGCAGGCCTATTTTGGAACTCTCTATTCTGTTTCCTTTATCTAGATTTCTATCCTTATGTATAGACCATACTGCCATGATTACTGTAGCTTTCAGGTAGCTAAAGTCCTCAAGCTTTGTTCTTTTTTTAAAAAACTATGAATTTTTACAAACAAGCCTGCTGGAATTTTCACTGGCACTGTATTTAATCCATAGATCAAACCGGAGAAAACTGAAATCTTAACAATATCAAGTATTCTGATCCAAGAACATGGTGTATTTCTGCACTTATTAAGGTAATCTTTACTCCTTGGCAATCTTTTGTTTTAAATGTGGAAGTCTTAACGTATTTTGTTAGACTTAGATATAAGTATTTCACGTTTTTGATGTTACCATGTTATTTTTTTATGTTCTTTTTAATCTGAATTTCCAAGTGTTTGTTGTTGTTAGTATACAGAAAGATAATTTTTGTATATCAACCTTGCCTCCTGTAACCTTGTCTGATTCACTTATTAGTTTCAGTAGCATCTTTTGTAGATTCCTTAGGATTTTCTACATAAATAATCATGTCATATGCGAAGACAGAGTTTTACTTCTTCCTTTTCAATATGTGTGCTTTTCCTTTCTTATTCTCACCTCAGTGAACTAGCTATGACCTCAGTACAATCTTAAACAAAAGTGGTGAAGGTGGATATCCTTCATTGTTCATGATACTAGGCGGAAAGCCTTAATTAAGTCTTTCACCATTAACTCTGATAACAGCTGTAGGTTTTACTTAGATTCTATTCATCACACATTAAAGAAATATCCTTCTAGTTCAAGTTTCCTATATTTTTTAAATCATTAATTGATGAACTTTATCAAATATTTTTTTCTACAATTATAGAGATGGTCTTATGACTTTTCTCCCTTATTCTGTTAGTATAAAGAATTTTATATAAGTTGATTTTCAAACATTAAACCAACCATGTATTCCAAAGATATATGCCACTTGGCCATGACACATCCTTCTTATATGTGGCTGACTTAAATCTTCTAAAATTTCACTACGGATTTTTGTATCTACACTCATGGAACAATTGTGTGTAATGATTATTATTTTAATGTCTTTTTTTGATTTGGGTATGAGCATAGTGCTGGCCTCATACAATTAGGTTGTATCCACTCTTCTTCTATTAACTGGAAAAGATTGTATAAAACTGGTATTTCTGCCTGTAGTATCTGGTAAGATTCACCAGTGAAACAAACTGGACCTGGAGTTTTATCTGTTCTAACGACTTTATAGTCTGCAGTTTAAAATTTGCCTATAATTAAACATGGTCCCACAAATATAATTTGGCTTTTAAGGATATCCAAGAGAAGCATCATTCAGTATATTCTAAAAGAAAATTGAATAGGTGGATAAACTTGCTGATTCAAACAAACTGAATCTAAATGACTTAAATTATTAGATAATGCAATGATAATGAGAATGGAACTTTATTCTAACTTTTTAAGTATATTTGGTGAGTAACATTCTATCAACCATCATAAAGACTATAGGTTTTTAATGATAATTACTTTTTTTTTTTTTTAGGTTTTCGCCAAGAACATTTGAAATACACAGTAAATGCATATTAAATGTTATTAATCTAAATTGAAAAGGAAAGAGCAGTAAATACATTACATAATAAGTAATGTATAGCATAGGCTAACCTAGAACCAGTCTGGATCAACTAAGTGCTCATCACCACAGTTACCTGGAGCATGGTACTGACCCTTCCCTGGTCAAAGTTACTGCAATGCACTAAACAGTAGTAAATGATATACTGCAGATATGGGTCAATGACTTGTTTCAGGGCAAGACATACCAGCCTAACAGAACTGTTTAGTAACAATAATTGGATTTATTCCTTGTGCTTGATTTGGAGGAGCCTGGGAGTTTTCAATGGATGAGGCCAGTCAAGTAGTGGGAACGTGCCTAAGTGACCAGCTTGCTAAGAGACCCCTACTATACACAGATCTTTAATAATTCACACACATGCCAGTGACGGATCTGGAGCCAAGCGAGTCTTATGCTACCCAGAGATGGGAAGGCAAAGAAGACTACCCCTGAGCTCTCCATACCACCCCAATGCTTATCTTTCTCCTGCTGTTGCTATACTATACCGTTTCTAAGAATACAAGGAGTTTTCTGAGTCCTTTTCCTAATCATTTACTTGATTAATGTGATGTTAGCACAGTAATGTCAGATATTTGTTTTTTAAGTGATGTCAGAAAATAGGGGAATTAATAATAGTTTTACCAACGCTTTGAGCCAGGTCTGAGTTTCAGATCCCCCAGGAACTTAGCCTGGTTTGAGCTTAACGTTTTTTTTAACACGGGCCCAATATGTACATATAAATGATACAGGTTGAAAATGAAAATGTGTATATTCTTGTAAGTTATCATATTAAAATACTTACACTATGATTTATTTAGTGTGCTAAAAACGGCATATTCATGGAGATTTCTTTGGTACTATTAGCTCATAAAGGTTCCTGCATGGCACATATGGTTTGCTCTTGACTACTAACGTAAAGGTTTGTGGTTCAAACCTACCCAGCAGTACTACAGAAGAAAGGCCAGGCAATCTTCTTCCATAAAGATTATAGCCAACGAAACCCTAGGGAGCAGTCCTAACCTGTAACATATGGGGTCAACATGAGTCAATCTGATAACAATGGATATTTTTAATTAGTTCATAAACTTTCACATAGCAATGAATCTTGAAAAAACAAAGCAGTGCAAGAAGTTAGAAAGAAAATGATTCCCTGTACTTGTGGGTAAAGTCACAGAAATTGTTGTGTGATTTTAATTCATATCCAGATGTGGATGCCAACTTCATACATATATTTCCAGGAAATAAAAATTTTAATCTCCAATACTTAAAAAAAGATAATCACAATCTAATCTCAGTATTGATTTTGTCATCACCACTACTAGGCTTCATATCATTCCCCCTCCTGGCTCTTTAAAATCATGACTTTTACACATCTCTCCTAGGCCTGTGCTTAGTAGCTAGAAAATGTCAAACTAAATTTAGTAAGCAGATTACATCTCTATTTGAAAATAAATTTTAATATTTGCCAATGAATAAGAAACATAGAAATGTACATACATCACTTAATGTCACGTACCGCTTAACATCCACGATACGTTCTGTGAAATAGGACGTTATGTGACTTGGACGTTGTGCGAACATCATGCCAAATCAGGTCCCTGGAGGCCACTGTCCTACTGCCCAGGGTGGCACATGGAGCACAGGGTCCATGAAACATCAGGGCATGGAGACCCCAGGGCTCAGGAGAGCCTGGTGCAGTCAGCACAGGTTATCCACAACCAAGACCTCTGACTTTCCAAAAAGACCAGGAAAGTCCTATTGTGTTGTGTTCGGTCCTGTTCTCTGATATATATCCTATTCACTGATTAGGATTTCCAAACTCTGTTATGCAGCATATGACTGTCTTTTTTTTTCTATTATTGTACTTTAGATAAAGGTTTACAGAACAAACTAGCTTTTCATTAAACGGTACATATGTTGTTTTATGATATCAGTTAACAACCCCAAGGACATGTCAGTACTCTCCCTTCTTGACCTTGGGTTCCCTATTACCAGCTTTCCTGTCCCCTACCTTCTAGTCCTTGCCCCTGTGCTGGTGTGCCCCTTTAGTCTCATTTTGTCCTATGGGTCTGTCTAATTTTTGGCTAAAAGGTGAACCTCTGGAGTGACTTCATTACTGAGCTAAAAGGGTGTCCGGGGGCCATAGTCTCAGGGTTTCTCTAGTCTCTGTCAGGCCAGTAAGTATGGTCTTTTTTTTGAGTTAGAATTCTGTTCTACGTTATTTTCTCCAGCTCTGTCTGGGACCCTCTACTATGATCCCTGTCAGAGCAGTCAGTGGTGGTAGCCGGGCACCATCTAGTTGTACTGGACTCCGTCTGGTGGAGGCTGTGGTGGTTGTGGTCTGTTAGTCTTTGGGCTAACGTTTCCCTTGCGTCTTTGGTTTTCTTCATCTTCCCTTGCTCCTGAAGGGCTGAGACCAGTGAGGTATCTTAGATGGCAGCTCACAGGCTTTTAAGACCCCAGATGCTACTCACCAAAGTAGAATGTAGAACATTTTCTTTATAAACTATATTATGCCAATTGAGCTAGATGTCCCCTGAGACCATGGTCCCCACAGCCCTCACCCCAGTAATTTGGTCCCTAAGGGAGTTTGGATTTGTCCATGGAGCTCCATGACTGTATTTTAAAGTTTTTTGATGCTGTTTTTATATTAATAACTTATGAAGAACTTCCATCTAAAAAATATTCAGATGATGGAAATATTCTTTCCAATAAGGTAAAATTGAGAAATGACTTTCTTCTTACTAATATTCATTTAATTAAGACACTGGATTAAATGATTTCAATCATTTAAGACACTGGGTTAAATAAATTGGGGGAGCAAAGGAGGCAAAAGGTCTCATATGTTGATATCAAGATTTTTGCTAAGTGAATGGGGAAATGAGGTGTAGACCTTTAAAAGACAAGGAAAGAATGCTCTGTAACCCCAAGGTCAAAAAAGCAGTCTGAGTGATGAGTGCTATCAGAAAGAAGAACTCACTAGGGGATAGAGAAATCAAGGAGGGCTGCTTGGAGGGCAAATGGCTGAAATATGTTCTCCAAGACAGGTAGGTTCTAAAAAGAAGAGAGGGCATTTTACATAGAAAAAAAACTGGCAGAGAGAATCATAAAAAAGCAGTAATACACAAGTCATGTTTGAAGGATGATGGCTACACAAATATAACTGTACTAGGCATTAATATAGGGAAAGCTAAGTGATAAGACCAGTAATGAAAGATGTTTAATACCAGGCTAAAGATCTTAGATTCTACACAAAATGAAGGGCCACCAAAGCCTGCTGAAGAGGAAAGGTACATGATGAATGCAGACGTATTATTTCTATCTGCAGGTCTTTGTCCTTCTACTGGAGTTACACAAAATGAATCAATTCCTTTTTCCATGATCGTCCTTTAGATATTTGAAAACTGCTATTATGTCCTCCATTAGGAGTAATGATGTGCTCGACAGATCGAAGAAGGGAGAGACTGAAATCAGGAGACCAGTTAAGAAGCCATTTGCAATTTGTGCAAGACTTGAAATGGTAAGAGCACAAAATTATGTGTTGAACAGTCAGGGTGAAAAGACAGACATAAAATTATGTGTTGAACAGTAAGAGTGAAAAGGCAGACATGGCTGTGATTTTATGTAACTACAAACCTTTTTTCCAATTCAGAAATGTTCTTATAAGTTGGAGTATATTCAGAATATATATTATTTATTTCATTATTGAATTTGCTTTAAAGTCTAATGGTCAGCTTAATTCTATCATATACAAACATCATTATTAGCTTTCTGTATTATTAAGACAAACATATTTAAGATTACTTCTGACACAGCTTCAGGGCTCAGTAAACAAATATTGATGTCTCCTTCATAGTAACACTGTTTTTGTGGGCATACTTTAGTATTTTTTAGCACTAATCATAGTTATAATATAAATTAAAATGCTATGTTCTATTCATTGATTATATGAGTTTATGTAATAACTTAAAACATAAATTCACAAGTCATATCCCTGGTGCTAAGAAGTTCATTATACTTGGAATAGATGAAGAGTTATGAAATATGGAAACAGTTTTACCTAAAATAAGATTTCTAACCCAAAACATTAATATTGATTAATTACCAGTTAAGTCATTAGTTCAGGAATGAAGAATTAACTCCACTTACTTTTTAAAAGCTGAGTTACAATAACACTGATGGGGAAAAGGGTCATATGTAAATTTCTCTACCAGGTAATGCATGCCATTTATCTAGGTAATTTACCTAACAAATCATTTTATGATACAACTAACCTGAATACATTTATAAATATTTTATGGTATTTTGCATTCCAAAGTCTAGGATTTCATGTATTATAATCACTAGAAGAATCGACTCGATGGCAAATGCGGCTTTACTCAGTATTTGCTCTGGAAGGAACTTGACAAATCATCTAGAATCAACCCTCTTGCTTTATAGGTGAGAAACTGAAGCCTATGTAAATTTAGACTTCCAAAGTAATAAAGTTAATGGCAGAGCTCAGGTTAAAATTTGTCTCCTGTCACCTAGACTCTCTCTGTTATTCTAAACATGATAGCATGTTAGCTGAAGGTGCTTTGAACTTGGAACTTTATACCTATAACAGGTGGAGGCAGTGGATGATAAACTCTAATCCATCAAGGACCAAAAAAGTATCATTAAAGAGTAAAGAAGACCAGGCATAAGAAAATAGGACTAGGGGGCTTTCTTTGTCTACAGGCATTAAAATTCAAAATTTTAAAAACTTTTTAAGACAACACAACATACATGTAGGCCAACTCCTATGCAAACTCACCAGCCTTCCACTTTAAATCTTCTCTCACATTAATACTCTATGCCAGTGGTCTCCAAACTTTTTTTGATAATTACTTTATATTAAAAAGGAAAAAAAGCTCTAGCACACCCCATGCTATATGTTTACACGAGAGCTTTATAAACAAATGCACTAATTTTAGTGATGGTTTTGGCATTTTTATCATAACTTTTTGCTACATTTCAACTAATATATTTATTTTAAAAGGAAACTGAAATGAAATTCCAGATCTCAGTTCCACATGTATATGTGATGAATATTTCTGCAATGTGTCAAAATGCCCACAGAGTTCTGGGCCCTTTCCTAGAACTAGCAGCTGACCAACTACCAATAACTGAAAGCAGGCCAAGAGATGGTGGGAGTTCCCAATATGTGGTCCCCAGTATGTGGTTCCCACCACAGCTTCTCTCAAATTATCCTTATCTAGAATTAAATACTTTAAAATAAAATCCAAGTTTGAGGAGGTTGCTTAAACCCTACCAAAGATAAGCCTAGGCTCAGAGATTGTTGAAACACAATGTGAACTTATTATTATTATTATTATTATTGTGGAAATATAGACAGCATCACATTTGCCACTTCAACATTTTTCTCGTACACAGTTGAGTGAGATCAATCATATCAACCATGTTATGTAACCATAAACTTTTTTTCTTGGACTCACTTCTACCCTAAAATGTCACTGTGGCCCCAAGAATCTAGGAACTTGACACTCTCAGACCTTGGGCCCAGAAGAGACAGTCTTCACCTTTCTTCTCACATTTGGCTATAGATGATACAACAGCAGAAAATCTGGGAACAGACTAGGCACATCCAGGCAAGACCTTACTTTAAGATCTTTCCATAATGTCATAGGCAAATTTCATTTTGAATGAGAAGAAAGACAGGAGAACAATAATAATAAAACAAGTGATGAAATTTCATATCAATTTAAAATGTATCAGATTAGTTTACGGAACTGTCTTACTGTGATTCTCATTCTTTCCTAACCCTCATATTAAGTTACCACCACCAGTACTAACACCAACCCTGTTCTACTCTGGCCCAGTCCCCACACATATAAGTATCTGTGTGACAATAATTCCACCTGTACCTCACACAAAACTTCCCTGCAAAATAAATGCACTGCCAATGATATTAATAGGGGTTTCCATATATCACATCATTGTCCCTTTGATTATAAGAAGCAACAATAATATCGAGCAAAAGTTATTACTCTATAAACAGGTAAGTCGCCTAACCAAGTTCAAACAGCAAGTACTGAAACTGAGTTTCAAACTCAAGTGTTACGATTACAGCTTCCAAACTTTCTGCTCTTCCTGATGACAGGAGGGAATCAGTATGACAATAGCAAACGTAGCCCTCTACTAAGATCTAGAAACTTGCAATATAGTCCCACTGTCATCACTTGCTCCCCAGTAACCTCCAACAGATAACTGAGGTTTGTTTTTTGTGTTTTCCTGGCCTCCAGTTTTCTCACAGGTAAAACAGGATTAGACAGTATGAATTTTAAGATACTTTTCAGTTCTAATAACAAATGTACCTATCATATCTCTGTAAAGTAGATTCGTACCCATTTCCTCATTTGAATACTTCTATGGTCCTAAAACTTAAAATATTTTATTTATATGCCAGTTTTTTACTTTTTTGGCCAAGAAGAACAGACATAATATGAACAATGTAACAATTTCATGTTTTAATCACAATTATAGCTTATCTAACACAGAAATCAAAATTGAGTCCTATATTATCACTGAAAAATGCAGTCCCAAGAACAGACAGCAATCTGCAAAAAGACAATCACATCTAAAGAGGAGTCCATCAGATTAGACAGTTTTAACTGCCCTCTTTTCAATTATTTTACATACATTTCTCAGGGCCCTTGGTATTCTAAAAGCATCAACATAAAATAGCACCCATAAAAGTCTTTTAGGTTATATTTCTCAAAACATTCCTTCATCATTGAAGAGTGCTTTCCAATTGAAAAAGCAAGAAAGTCTAAAAGTCTAATATTTAAACTCATGCTTGTACAACATAAAGCACACTGCAATAAAATCCAAATGTTACGCTCTTTATAGCAATATTAACTCACGGATATTTTCAGAATATTCTAGAAGTTTCATTTTAATAATGAAAACAATAAAATACATTCCTAAATACACTAATTAAGTAAGGCCTCCTGATGTGCTCCTTCATAGGATTTATGAAAAAGTATAAAACATAAGCAAAGATATATTAAAAAAATAAGTAACCTGGGACCAAATAAAAACTGATTTCAAACCTTGACTTTAGTTGGTTCAGAACTTCTTTCTTATTCTTTTTCCAATCTACAATTTTCAGAACCTCAGGACTGGACCAAAATTTCTATGTTCAAGGACCATACTCTTTGTCTCATTAAACTGAAAAAATTATACTTAACCAAAGAGTGATCTTAACTGATTAACTGATTCTTAAAAACAATAGAGATTTTAAAAATGTATTCTTTGACCACTGAATATGTTCAATTTCAATTTACTATGTAACTGGTTTGGTTAAAAGAATTTTGGCCTAAATTCTTATTTATTGAGGATTTAACTAGAAATTCTATCTTCCTAGTAATTCTTACTGTATCACCAATAAGGCATATTAACATAGCTCAATAACTAACCACACTAGATTCACACAGTACATTTACTTGTCTTCATATCTTTCTAGAATATTATGACTTTTAATTTGAAATTGCATTCACATGAAATAATTATGATAAAGAAGGAAAAATTAAAACTAAAGGCAATAAAAGAGACAAATAACCCAATCAAAATATAGGCTAAGGACTTGAATAGACATTTCTTCAAAGAAGATATACAAATAGACAATAAAAATATTAAAAAATGCTCAACACCATTAGTCATTAGGGAAATGCAAATCAAAACCACAGTGAGATATGACTTTATATCCACTTGGATGGCTATTACCAAAAACATGAAAATATCAAATGTAGGTGAGGATGTGGAAAGATTGGAACCCTCACGCTTTGCTGGTTCCTCAAAAAGTTAAACATAGAATCACCACGTGAACCAGCAATTTCACACCTGGGTATATACTCCAAAGAACCGACAGCAGGGAGGCAAACAGAAACTTGTACACCACTGTTCGCTGTAGTATTATTCACAATAGCCAAAAGCTAGAAACAACCCAAGTGTCATCAACAGATAACTGGATAAACAAAATACGGTATATATGTAGAACGGAATATTATTCCAGCACAAAAAGAATGAAGTTGCAACACATGTACAACATGGATGAACCTTGAAAATATGCTAAATGAAATACATGAGACACAAAAGGACATATGCTTCCATTTATACAACAAATGCACAGAGACAGAAAGTAGATTTGTGGCTACCATGCACTGATGTACTAAAGGCTCTCTGTTTGGGGCGATGGAAAAGTTTTAGAAACATAATGGTGATAGCTGCACAACATTGTGAATGTGATGAATGCCACTGGACTGTATACTTGAAAATGGTTAAACAGGCAAATTTTATGTTGTTTATATTTATCACAATTAAAAAAAAAGGAAACTAACAGCAAGTTTTTAGTACTTAGATGAAATTCTTATTATAATTACATAGATTTATAGGGTTGCAATGCATTGGAATCGACTCAACAGCAACAGGTTTTTTAATAGGTATAATCATAACAAAACTAAAATTCAACAAAATATAAAAACCAAATCGTGCATATGTAAAGTCTCTTATTTACCTGACATTGCCCTTTGTGTTTCTGAGAACTGTTGCAGCAAAATTCTGTGTGACACCCACCAAGCTGATTCCATCCACTTCCACAATCTGGTCATTGACTTGTATTCTGTGGGAGGGAAAAAAAATAGGTAAAAATTACCCACAGTTAATTTTTCTGATAGTACTTTATCATTCCCAATGAATAAGTTGACAAAATGTTTAGTTTTTAAAATTTATCCAAAATTTATCTTTTATATACAAGCTCTAGATACAACCTCCAGATCTTAGTCATATGCTTAATGTTTCTGAAAGACGGTTTTGAAGAATAGAAATAAATAATAGTAAATGGAGAGAGTCAGTTTACCAAATATGCATTTTTTTCTCACAAAGAACTGACAGCTGCTATATGGTAGTACGGAAACCCTGGTGGCATAATGGTTAAGAGCTACTGCTGCAAACCAAAAGGTCAGCAGTTCAAATCCACCAGGCGCTCCTCGAAAACCCTATGGGTCAGATCTACTCTGTCCTATAGGGTTGCTATGAGTCGGAACTGACTTGATGGCAATGGGTTTCGTTTTGGTTTTTTGGTTAGCCCTGATAGCACAGTGGTGAAGCACTTGGCTGCTAACTGCAAGGTCAGCAGTTGAAACCCACCAGCTGCTCTGTAGGATAAAGATATGGCTGTCTGTTTCTATAAAGATTTCAGCCTTGGAAACCCTATGGGCAATCTACTCTGTCCTATAGGGTCGCTATGAGTTGGAATTAACTCAACAGCAATGGGTTTGGTCTTTAATGTATGATATATTTACATCATATTTTGTCCTTAATACATTAAATAAAACATAACAGATCCAGTTGAGATACTGTTGGCCTTAATTCCCAGTTCCTCACCCCACTTCTTTCCAGGGAATACCACCACCAGCAACTGCAGAAAATATTTTTTTTTTTTATTCAAGTTATATACTTTAAAAACATAATGCTTATAAATACAGAGACATAGATAAATATATATATATATACATAGATGAACACACACATACATATGTGTGGGGTTTGTGTGTGTATATTTAAGAACAATATACAGTATTAGTGTTTAGTGCATAATACTTTTAAATTAATACACATTTTGTTTTAGATATGCCATTTTTATTCTTCGTAATGAAATATTTCAGACTTGGAGAAATGTAGAAGGAATAAGATAATAAGCAATCATGTACTCAACTTTCAACTCTATCAAATTTTAACATTGTGCAATATTTTAGTAAGATTTTTTTCTCAAGAAATACACTATAGGAAAGTTGAAGCCCCTTTATTATTTGTCTCTAATCCTATTCCCCAGATGTAATCATCATACTAATTTCTGTGTCTAGCATTTCTACTGATTTTCTGAAATAGAAATAATCTGTATGAATGCATAGGCATAGTATGTGTACATGTGCCGTGTTTTCAAAATTATGTAGTATACCTCTCTCTTTCTGCAATTTAGGTTGCTTCCTTCCCATTGTTTGACATTTATTCATGGCGCTAAATGTAATTCTAGCTAATTCTTTTTAATAACTATGTGGTATTACCTTTTACAAGTAAAACAAAGTATATTTATTCATTATTTCACAGATGGACAATTGAGTGGTTTTCAATTTCAGCTATCATAAATAATGTTGCAATAACCATGTCGTATGTATATTCAACTTCATTCCTTTCTATGCCAGAATAATATTCCGTTCTACATATATACCATATTTTGTTTACCCATTTATCTGTTGATGACACTTGGGTTGTTTCTAGCTTTTGGCTATTGTGAATAATACTGCAATGAATATTGCCTCCCTCCTATCAATTCTAATTAGGAAAAGCAAAGACCCAAGTACAGCTCAGGAAAAAGAAAAATGAAGATAATGAGCCAGGTTAGAAGAACATTTTATGAAATGTCAAAAATAATTATGAAGGTATATTAACTGAGACAATGTAGTACTGATGAAATGATAAACAGACACATACAACCAAATTGAGAACCCAGAAACATGTTGATGCACATTTGAAAATATGACAACGATAGCACTATAAATCAGGGGTGAAAAGAGCAATTCTTCATTAAATGTTGCCATGCCAATTGTTTATACATTTGGAAAAAATGAGATTGCTAACACATTATAATAAAAAAACAATTTCAGATTTATAATTACCTAAATGCAGAAAAGCAAAAATATGAAGACCTTTAGAAGAAAATATAGGATGTCTTTACAGCCTTGGGGCAGAGAGGGATTACTTATACAAAACGTAAAAAATACCTAATATAAAGGTAAAATTACAGGTGTGATTTTATTTAAAATTATTTTTCTCAAAACCGCTATCTTTCAAAAGAATGTAAAAAGACAAGCTATAGATTGTGTGAAAAGACTTGGAAAAAAGTAGATGCCCTGTTTATTCCCCATTCTATAATTCTGTTTATGCCAACCCCTTTCCTGCAATGGCATCCTCTCTTGACAAATTCTCATTTAAAAATGTTCTCTCACAAACTTTGTAAAGACACACCTTTCTCAAGTAAACGTTACCTAACCTTAATACTTTTTTAAAATTTTATATCTTTCTTCATGTGTAGAAACAACTTATACCATATAATTTAATATTTTCTGTACTGCTTCATAATATTTACTTTGCTGCTGTGTAGGGGTGTGTTGAGCGGGCGGAAACTTCGTGTTATAAGTTGATTCTAAGTTACTTTAATGGCCAAAATTATGCCTTGTGTCTCTTCTTAACCTTTATATAAAATAAAATAGAATACCCATGAAAGTAATATGGGCTCAAAATACGCTTTGATAGTGACAGATCATCAGTGTTTTTGAGTGACCAATGATTATATTTATACATGTGTGGCAACTATCCCAAGCAAATTTATTCTTCGCAGTACAAATTGATTGAATTATCATGCACTCTGCTAACCAAAAGGCTGGAGGTTCAAGTCCATCAAGAGATGCCTTGGAAAAAAGGCCTAGAGATTTACTTCCTAAAAATCAGCCAATGAAAACCTTATGGTGCACAGTTCTACTGACACACACACGGTCACCATGAGTTGGAACTGACTTGACAGCAGCTAATACTGGTATAAAAGATAAAGGCAAGAAGAAATATTTTATCTTTCAAATATTTTAATTTTAAATACGCTTTTTATTTTGAAAGCCAAATTAAGTTTGAAGTATGAAATTTGAAAGACAAGAGTTGGTCTTTCAACAACAAAAAAGAAATCAACTAATATCACAAAACAATATGTGTACTAATTGCTTAATGAGAAGCTATCTTGTTATGTAAAACTTCATCTAAAGTACAATATATATATATGTATACATACATACATATATATATATATAAAGTAAAAGTGGAGTTTCAAAGTACCAAAGAACAGTCATATTTAACTAAACGAAAAGATAAGGCACCTTTAATCAGGTAAGAACATTTGAGAACGTAGGCATTTTACGGAAAGACAAAAGTTTACAGGTGAATAAGGGAAGTTACTAAATAAGGATAAGAAAATTTTAAAAGGAATTCCTTTAAAAAAGTTAGTACAGACAAAGCTTTGGAAGGAAGTCAGAATAAAAGAAAAATACAGGTTTTTACATTATCAATAAACAGAATGATCACTGGTAAAAGAAAACTTGAGTGAAAAGTGCTTTAATGCATAAAAATAAAGAACTTCAAGCTAGGTCAAAAAAGTTTCTGAAAATAGACATCCTTGTACAGAATGATTTAGATGAAATGAGTATAATTTAAGGAACATTTCTAAGTACCCTAATCAGAAAAAAAGACAGCAAAAGTGATAGAAAAATATAAGTAGAGAAAATAATATGCTTGCTTCATTTATTTGACTGATTCATTCACTCAGTAATTTAGCAATACTGATTCAATTCTGACTGTATTCCAAGGACAGAGTTTTTGGGATACAAATATGAGTGAGGTTTGGTCCTTGTTTTGTAATAACATAAACATAAACATACATATACATAAGCACACATCTATATACATATATAGTAATATGTATATGAGTTGCAGAGATTGGAGGCATGGGGGCGTGGTAGGTTACAGGAAATATTACGATACATGTATTAAGGAAGTTCTGAACAAAGTAGGCTGGTGTTAAGAAAACCCATTGCTATCAAGTCGATTCCAACTCGCAGCGAGCCTATGAGACAGAGCAGAACTGCCCCATAGGGTTTCCAAGGAGTGGCTGGTAGATTTAAACTGCCAATCTTTCGGTTAGCAGCTCAACGCTTAACCACTGTGGCACCAGCACTCCAATTTGGTGTAAAGAGGAGAGGGCTACTGACTCTGTGAGGTAAAGATTAATTGGAGCAATTGCAAAAAAAAAGACTGAGACAAGAAGGATTCACAAGGAAATTATGTTTTTCCAAATAAGCGAAGAAAATCAAAAAACGTAATATATAATACTGTCACAAAAAAATGGTGATGTGACTCTCAAAAAGGTTAGATTACTGTGAATCACCTTTAGGAAAAATAAGAGCACATATATAAAAAATAAATAAAATAAAATCATACGGAAACTCGCAACAAAAAAGACTGATTCCTAGAACTGGAATCAATCCATCCACAAATGTGCCTGACTGCTTATCAAGAGTCAAGTACTGATAAAGTACTATATGACACACCAGATACATAACCATGGTTCTCGCTTTTAATAAGTTTGCCATGAAATCTAGAGATAGACACTCAACATAGCATGATGGCTAACAACTGAACACAAATACATGTGCTATAGGCTACTATTCTCAAGAGTACAGAGGCCAGAAGTTCAGCTGAGCTCAACCAGTAAGAGATAAAAGGTTTCATTGAGGAGGTGGGGCCAAGATGGCGGACTAGGCGGACGCTACCGCGGATCCCTCTTGCAACAAAGACTCGGAAAAACAAGGGAATCAATCACATACATAACAATCTACGAACTCTGAACAACAAGCACAGACTTAGAGACGGAAAACGAACAAATACGGGCAGACAGCGACCGTTTTCAGAACCAGGAGCCAGCGTACCAGGCAGGTGACCTTCGGAGCCTGATCTGGGGCAGAGCCCAGGGGGGCAGACAGCACAGAAGGGGGGCCCAGCCCTTCCCCCCTCCGAACCCATCCCGGGAGGAAGTCTAGCTGGTTGGCGCGGGCGGCGTAGAGGCGCAGCCGGAGGGAGAAGCACCCGGGAGGCAGTGACTGATCTGGGAGTGGGGAGAACAGCGTCCCAGCTCGGGAGCCGTCCCACCGGGAGTTAGGCGAGAAGCGGACAGGGCGCAAGCGGGGTGGGGGGGTCAGCTATATTTCCCTAAAGTGACCCCGGGGCGGGGCCCACACGTTCGTGCGGGAGGACGCACACCCAGTCTGCGCGTGTGGCACGGCACACCGGAGGGAGAAATCCCCGGAAGTGACTGGTCTCGGAGCAGGGAAAGCAGCGTCCCAGACGGGGAGCCATTCCGCTGGGATTTGGGCGTGCGCGCAGGCGGGGCGTGAGCGCGGGGTCCATTTTTATTCCCCGGAATTGACCCAGGGGGCGGGCCCACCTGGCTGTGCGGGTGACGCCCACCCAGTTCACACGAGAGGGGTGGTGCACCGGAAGGAGAAGTCCCCGGGAGGAAGTGACTGGTCCCGGAACGGGGAAAGCAGCGTCCCAGCCCGGAAGTCGTCCCGCTGGGATTTGGGAGCGCCCACGGGCGGGGCGTGACCGCGGGGCCCAATTATATTCGCCTGAATAGACCCTGGGGGCGGGCCCACCCATTCGTGCGGGAAACACCCACCCAGTGCGCGCGAGCGGTGCTGCGCACCGGAGGGAGAAGTCCCCGGCAGGAAGTGACTGGTCTCCGAGCAAGGACAGCAGCGTCCTAGCCGGGGACCCGTCCCACCCGGATTTTGGCGAACGGGGGCGGAGCGTGAACGCGGTGTTCAGCTCTATATTCTGTGGTGCTACACTCCTAGCTCTCTGTTCCCTCCCCCACCCTCCCCAGGCGGCCCCATTAACATCCGAATACCCGGAGCCAGAGGGAGAATTCAGATAGGGATCTGACTGCATTTTTTTTAGCTAACTACCTGGAAAATCTAGTTTCCCAGTGACGGCTCGGAGACAGCAGTCCATATCAAACCACATAAAGAAGCAGACCATGACAGCTTCTCCAACCCCCCAAACAGAAGAATCAAAATCTCTCCCAAATGAAGATACAATCCTGGAATTATCAGATACAGAATATAAAAAACTAATTTACAGAATGCTTAAAGATATCACAAATGAAATTAGGATAAATGCAGAAAAACCCAAGGAACACACTGATAAAACTGTTGAAGAACTCAAAAAGATTATTCAAGAACATAGTGGAAAAATTAATAAGTTGCAAGAATCCACAGAGAGACAGCATGTAGAAATCCAAAAGATTAACAATAAAATTACAGAATTTGACAACGCAATAGAAAGTCAGAGGAGCAGACTCGAGCAATTAGAATGTAGACTGGGACTTCTGGAGGACCAGGGAAACAACACCAACATAGCTGGAAAAAAATCAGATAAAAGAATTAAAAAAAATGAAGAAACCCTAAGAATCATGTGGGACTCTATCAAGAAGGATAACTTGCGAGTGATTGGAGTCCCAGAACAGGGAGGGGGGACAGAAAACACAGAGAAAATAGTTGAAGAAATCCTGACACAAAACTTCCCTGACATCATGAAAGACGAAAGGATATCTATCCAAGATGCTCATCGAACCCCATTTAAGATTGATCCAAAAAGAAAAACACCAAGACATATTATCATCAAACTTGCCAAAACCAAAGACAAACAGAAAATTTTAAAAGCAGCCAGGGAGAAAAGAAAGGTTTCCTTCAAGGGAGAATCAATAAGAATAAGTTCAGACTACTCAGCAGAAACCATGCAGGCAAGAAGGGAATGGGACGACGTATACAGAGCACTGAACGAGAAAAACTGCCAACCAAGGATCATATATCCAGCAAAACTCTCTCTGAAATATGAAGGAGAAATTAAGATATTTACAGATAAACACAAGTTTAGAGAATTTGCAAAAACTAAACCAAGACTGCAAGAAATGCTAAAGGAGATTGTTTGGCCGGATGACCAATAATATCAGGTACCAGCACAACACAAGGTCACAAAACAGAACGTCCTGATATCAACGCAACTCAAATAGGGAAAGCACAAAAACAAACAAATTAAGACTAATTCTAAAAAATAAATAAATAAACAAAATAATACACATAACAGGAAATCATGGAAATCAATAGATAAACGATCACAATAATCAAAAAGAGGGACTAAATATAGGAGGCATTGAACTGCCAGATGGAGAGTGATACAAGGCGATATAGAACGATACAAGTTAGGTTTTTACTTAGAAAAATAGGGGTAAATAAAAAGTAACCACAAAAAGGAATATCAATTCCATAACTCAAAAAAAAAGCCAAGAAAAACGTTAACGACTCAATAAACACAAAGTTAAACATTATGAAAATGAGGATCTCACAAGCTACTAAGAACAACGTCTCAGCACAAAAAAGCATGTGGAAAAATGAAATGGCCAACAACACACATGAAAAGGCATCAAAATGACAGCACTAAAAACTTATTTATCTGTAATTACACTGAATGTAAATGGACTAAATGCACCAATAAAGAGACAGAGAGTCACGGACTGGATAAAAAAACACGATCCATCTATATGCTGCCTACAAGAGACACACCTTAGACTTAGAGACACAAACAAACTAAAACTCAAAGGATGGAAAAAAAATATTAAGCAAACAATAAGCAAAAAAGAAGAGGAGTAGCAATATTAATTTCTGACAAAATAAACTTTAGACTTAAATCCGCCACAAAGGATAAAGAAGGTCACTATATAATGATAAAAGGGACAATTGATCAGGAAGACATAACCATATTAAATATTTACGCACCTAATGACAGGGCTGCAAGATACATAAATCAAATTTTAACAGAACTGAAAAGTGAGATAGACACCTCCACATTTATAGTAGGAGACTTCAACACACCACTTTCGGAGAAGGACAGGACATCCAGTAAGAAGCTCAACAGAGACACGTCAGACCTACTTACAACAATCAACCAACTTGACCTCATTGACTTATACAGAACTCTCCACCCAACTGCTGCAAAATATACTTTTTTTTCTAGTGCACATGGAACATTCTCTAGAATAGACCACATATTAGGTCATAAAACAAATCTTTCCAGAATCCAAAACATCGAAATATTACAGAGCATCTTCTCAGACCACAAGGCAATGAAGCTAGATATCAGTAACAGAAAAACTAGGGAAAAGAAATCAAATACTTGGAAACTGAACAATACCCTCCTGAAAAAAGACTGGGTTATAGAAGACATCAAGGAGGGAATAAGGAAATTCTTAGAAAGCAACGAGAACGAAAATACTTCCTATCAAAACCTCTGGGACACAGCAAAAGCAGTGCTCAGAGGCCAATTTATATTAATAAATGCACACATACAAAAAGAACAAAGAGCCAAAATCAGAGAACTGTCCCGACAACTTGAACAAATAGAAAGTGAGCAACAAAAGAACCCATCAGGCACCAGAAGAAAACAAATAATAAAAATTAGAGCTGAACTAAATGAATTAGAGAACAGAAAAACAATTGAAAGAATTAACAAAGCCAAAAGCTGGTTCTTTGAAAAAATTAACAAAATTGATAAACCATTGGCTAGACTGACTAAAGAAAAACAGGAAAGGAAACAAATAACCCGAAAAAGAAACGAGAAGGACCACATCACAACAGAACCAAATGAAATCAAAAGAATCATATCAGATTACTACATAAAATTGTACTCTAACAAATTTGAAAACCTAGAAGAAATGGATAAATTCTTGGAACAATACTACCTACCTAAACTAACACATTCAGAAGTAGAACAACTAAATAGACCCATAACAAAAAAAGAGATTGAAACGGTAATCAAAAAACTTCCAACAAAAAAAAGTCCTGGCCCAGACGGCTTCACTGCAGAGTTCTACCAAACCTTCAGAGAAGACTTAACACCATTACTATTGAAGGTATTTCAAAGCATAGAACAAGACGGAATACTACCCAACTCATTCTATGAAGCTACCATCTCCCTGATACCAAAACCAGGTAAAGACATTACAAAAAAAGAAAATTTTAGACCTATATCCCTCATGAACATAGATGCAAAAATCCTCAACAGAATTCCAGCCAACAGAATCCAACAACACATCAAAAAAATAATACACCCTGATCAAGTGGGATTTATACCAGGTATGCAAGGCTGGTTTAATATCAGAAAAACCATTAATGTAATCCATCACATAAATAAAACAAAAGATAAAAACCACATGATCTTATCAATAGATGCAGAAAAGGCATTTGACAAAGTTCAACACCCATTTATGATAAAAACTCTTACCAAAATAGGAATTGAAGGAAAATTCCTCAACATAATAAAGGGCATCTATGCAAAGCCAACGGCCAATATCACTCTAAATGGAGAGAACCTGAAAGCATTTCCCCTGGGAACGGGAACCAGACAAGGATGCCCTTTATCACCACTCTTATTCAACATCGTACTTGAAGTCCTAGCCAGGGCAATTAGGCTAGACAAAGAAATAAAGGGTATCCAGATTGGCAAGGAGGAAGTAAAGCTATCACTATTTGCAGATGACATGATCGTATACATGGAAAACCCTAAGGAATCCTCCAGAAAACTACTGAAACTAATAGAAGAGTTTGGAAGAGTCTCAGGATATAAAATAAACATACAAAAATCACTTGGATTCCTCTACATCAACAAAAAGAACACCGAAGAGGAAATAACCAAATCAATACCATTCACAGTAGCCCCCAAGAAGATAAAATACTTAGGAATAAATCTTACCAAGGATGTAAAAGACCTATACAAAGAAAACTATAAAACTCTGCTACAAGAAATTCAAAAGGACATACTTAAGTGGAAAAACATACCCTGCTCATGGACAGGAAGACTTAACATAGTAAAAATGTCTATTCTACCAAAAGCCATTTATACATATAACCCACTTCCAATCCAAATACCAATGTCATACTTTAAGGGGATAGAGAAACAAATCACCAATTTCATATGGAAAGGAAAGAACCCCCGGATAAGCAAAACATTACTGAAAAAGAAGAAGAAAGTGGGAGGCCTCACCCTACCTGATTTCAGAACCTATTATATAGCTACAGTAGTCAAAACAGCCTGGTACTGGTACAACAACAGGCACATAGACCAATGGAACAGAATTGAGAACCCAGATATAAATCCATCCACGTATGAGCAGCTGATATTTGACAAAGGACCAGTGTCAGTCAATTGGGGAAATAATAGTCTTTTTAACAAATGGTGCTGGCATAACTGGATATCCATTTGCAAAAGAATGAAACAGGACCCATACCTCACACCATGCACAAAAACTAACTCCAAGTGGATCAAAGACCTAAACATAAAGACTAAAACGATAAAAATCATGGAAGAAAAAATAGGATCTACCCTAGGAGCCCTAATACAGGGCATAAACAGAATACAAAACATTACCAAAAATGATGAAGAGAAACCAGATAACTGGGAGCTCCTAAAAATCAAACACCTATGCTCATCTAAAGACTTCACCAAAACAGTAAAAAGACCACCTACAGATTGGGAAAGAATATTCAGCTATGACATCTCAGACCAGCGCCTGATCTCTAAAATCTACGTGATTCTGTCAAAACTCAACCACAAAAAGACAAACAACCCAATCAAGAAGTGGGCAGAGGATATGAACACACATTTCACTAAGGAAGATATTCAGGCAGCCAACAGATACATGAGAAAATGCTCCCGATCATTAGCTATTAGAGAAATGCAAATTAAAACTACGATGAGATTCCATCTCACACCAACTAGACTGGCATTAATCCAAAAAACACAAAATAATAAATGTTGGAGAGGCTGCGGAGAGATTGGAACTCTCATACACTGCTGGTGGGATTGTAAAATGGTACAACCACTTTGGAAATCCATCTGGCGTTATCTTAAACAGTTAGAAATAGAACTCCCATACAACCCAGAAATCCCACTCCTCGGAATATACCCTAAAGAAACAAGAGCCTTCACACAAACAGATATATGCACACCCATGTTTATTGCCGCTCTGTTTACAATAGCAAAAAGCTGGAAGCAACCAAGATGTCCGTCAACAGATGAATGGGTAAATAAATTGTGGTATATTCACACAATGGAATACCAGGCATCGATAAAGAACAGTGACGAATCTCTGAAACATTTCATAACATGGAGGAATCTGGAAGGCATTATGCTGAGCAAAATGAGTCAGTTGCAAAAGGACAAATATTGTATAAGACCACTATTATAAGATCTTGAGAAATAGAAAAAACGGAGAAGAACACATACTTTTGTGGTTACAAAGAGGGGAGGGAGGGAGGGAGGGAGAGGGCTTTTTATTGATCAATCTGTAGGTAAGAACTGCTTTGGGTGAAGGGAAAGACAACACACAATACAAGGAAGGTCAGCCTAATTGGACTGGATTAAAAGCAGAGAGGTTTCCGGGATAAAATGAAAGCTTCAAAGGTCAGCGGAGCAGGGGCTGGGGTCTGGGGAACTTGGCTTGAGGGGACTTCTAAGTCAATGGGCAAAATAATTCTATTATGAAAACACTCTGCATCCCACTTTGAATTGTGGGCGCCTGGGGTCCTAAATGCCAACAAGCGGCCATCTAAGATACATCAATTGGTCTCAACCCACCTGGAGCAAAGGCAAAGGAAGAACACCAAGGTCACACGACAACTAAGAACCCAAGAGACAGAAAGGGCCACATGAACCAGAGACCTACATTATCCTGAGACCAGAAGAACTAGTTGGTGCCCGGCCACAATCGATGTCTGCCCTGCTAGGGAGCACAACAGACAACTCCTGAGGGAGCAGGAGACCAATGGGATACAGACCCCAAATTCTCATTAAAAGACCACACCTAATGGTATGATTGCGACTAGAGGAATCCCAGAGACAATGCTCCCCAGAACTTCTGATGGCACAGGACAGGAACCATCCCCGAAGACAAATCATCAGGCATGAAAAGGACTGGTCAGTGGGGGGGAGAGAGATGCTGACGAAGAGTGAGCTAATTAAATCAGGTGGACACGGGAGAGTGTGTTGGCAACTCTCGACTGGAGGGTGGAAGGGAAGATAGAGAGAGAGGGAAGATGGCAAAATTGGCACGAAACGAGAGACTGTAAGGGCTGACTCAATAGGGGGAGAGCAAGTGGGAGAAGGGAGTAAGATGTATGTAAACCTACATGTGACAGACCGATTGGAATGGTAAATGTTCACTTGAAGCTTAATAAAAATTAAAAAAAAAAAAAATATATAACAAAGAAAAAAAAGAAAACAACTGAGAAAAAAAAAAGGTTTCATTAAGGAACTGGACCCTAAATCCAGCCTTGAAGTAAAAGTAATAAAATGTTGAGAGAAAGATTATTCTGGATAGAGGTGAAGGGTATGAAGAGAAATGTGATATTAAAAAAAGAAACTAACCTCCCAACCAAAAAACAAACAAAAAAAACCAAAGTCACAGGACAGTTTCACTGGGGAATTCTACTAAACATTTATAGAAGTGTCACCAATCCTTCTTAAACGCTTCTTTACAAAAAAAAAAAAAAAAAACAAGGAGAAACACTTCTCGATTCATTCTACGAGGCTAGCATTACCCTTGAAACAAAAGCCAAATAAAGACACCACAAAAAAGCTACAGACCAATATCCCTTATGAATATAGATGCAAAAATCCTCGACAAAATACTAGCAACTGAATCCAAAGGATTATACACCGTGATCAAGTGGGATTTACCCCAGGAATGCAAGGTTCAACATTAGAAAATCAATGAATGTAATCAATCAGGTTAACAGAACAAAGAAAAAAGCCATATGATCAATTGATGAAGAAAAAATATTTGACAAAATCTAATACTCTTTCATGATAAAAACACTCAACAAACTAGGAATAGAAGGAGAATTCCACATTCTGATAAAGGGCATTTATGAAAAACTCATAGCTCACATCATACTCAGTAGAAAAACACATTTTCCCTTGAAATATGGAACAAAACAAGGATACCCGCTCTCACCACTACTATTCAACATTGTACTGGAAGTTCTAGCCAGAGCATTAGGGAAGAAAAAGAAATAAAAGTTATCCAAATTGGGAAGGGAAAATTAAAAGTATGCCTTTTCATGGATGACACGATCCTATATAAAAAACCCTAAAGAATCAACAAGAGAGTTACTAGAGTCAATAAGCAAATTCAGCAATGTAGCAGGGTACAAGGTCAACACACAAAAATCAGTTGGATTTCTATACACTTGCAATGAGCAATCTGAAAAGGAAATTAAGAAAACAATTCCATTTATAATAGTATCTAAAGAATAAATATCAAGGAATAAATTTAACCAGGGAGGCGGAAGACCTGTACACTGAAAACTTTGAGGTTTTGCTGAAAGAAATTAAAGGAAACCTAAGTTAATGGAAGGATATTCCATGCCCATGGATTGGAAGAGTTAATACTGTTGAAATGTCAATGCTACCCACCATGATCTACAGATGTAACACAATCCCTACCAAAATTCCAACAGCCTTCTTTGCAGAAACAGAAAAACCAATCCTCCCAATTTATATGAAAGTGAAAGATCCCCCAAATAGACAAGAAATTTTGAAAAAGAAGGGGAATGCATACTTCCCAATTTCAAAATGTAGTGTAAAACTAGAGTAATCGTAACTGGTGTAAGTATAGACATATATACCAATGCAGTAGAATTCAGAGTCCAGAATAAACCCAAATATCTATGGTCAATTGATTTTCAACAAAGGCTTCAATAAGTCCATTCAATGGAGAAACACTAGTCTCTTCAATAAATGGTGCTGAGACAGCTAGGCTTCCACATACGAGAAAATGAACCTGTATCCATACCTCACACCATATACAAAATTTAACTCAAAATTGATCAGAAACCTAAATACAAGAACTGAAACTTAAAATAAACATAGAGGTAATGCTTCAGGACCGACTTTTCAACAACGGATTCTTAGATATGACACCACAACTACCACCAACAAAAGACAAAACAGATGAATTGCATTTCATCAAAATCTAAAACTTTCGGGCATCGAAGAACTTGATCAACAAAGAGACAACCTTCAGAATGGGCTAAAATATTTGGAAATCATATCTGACAAGGGCTTAATACAGAGGATATATAAAGAACTCTTACAACTCAAAAACAAAAAGACAACTCAATCAAAAAATGAGCAAAAGACTTGAATAGATATTTACCAGAGAAGGTACACAAATGGTCAACAAGCACATGAAAAGATGCTCAATGACATTAGTCACTAGAAAATGCAAATCAAAACCACAATGAAGTATCATTTTCACACCCACTTTTTTTTTTTTTTTTAAGATAGCTCTAATCAGAAAAATGGAAAACGACAGTTGTTGGCAGGCATGTAAAGAAACTGGAACTTTGATTCTTTGTTGTTAAGATTGTAAAATGGTGTAGCCACTGTGGAAAACAGTTTGGCAGTTCCTCAAAAAGTTAAATAGAGAATTATCATATGGCCTAGCAATCTCAATCCTAGGTATCTACCCAAAAGTATAATTAAAGAACTGACACAAACACATACCTGAATAACAATGTTCACTGCAGCACTATTCACAATAACTAAAAGGTGAAAAAAAAACCAAATGTCTATCAACAGATTAATTGATAAAATGTGGTATATCCATACAATGAGATAGTACTCAGCCATACAGAAAAATGTTCTGATACATGCTATGATAGGAATGAACCTTAAGAACATGCTGAATGAAGTAAGTCAGACATAAAAGGACAAATATTGAATGACCCCACTTCTAGGAAATATCTAATTAGGCAAATGCATAAAAACCAAAGTTTATCAGTGGTGGGTAGAACAGGGAAAGAGAGAGTTATTGCTTAAGGGACACTGACTGAGTTTCTGTTTAGGCTAATGAAAAACTTTTGAAAATTGATAGTGGTGATGACTGTACAACATGGTGAATGTAATTATCGTCACTGAATTGTACACTTAAAAATGGCAGATTTTTTGTTGTATATATTTTACCACAATAATACAAATAATTTTAAGTAGACTGCTCTCTGCATCAGACCATCTCAGAATCCAAGGACTAAATATTTATAGAGAATCTAGATTTTTCAAAAATTTTCCAGAATAACAAAGGAAATAGCCTGTCTTTTCCTGGAAATAATATCTACCAAAGTGGAATTTATGAGAACGTAGCTGGCTGAGTTGGTAAAAGCCATCTAGTCCTGGCTAGTTCCTCCATAGTTTCTAAGCACTCTTCAGCTCCAGTCTGAAATTTCTTATATTCCCCAATTCTTAATCTAAAAACCAGAATCGACGGGAGTAAGGCTAATGAAAATATATAAGTTGGACTATTCTAGGGTTTGTTTAATATTACTGGATAGTTATTTATTGACTCTGATGTTTCTGGGAAAGGAAAAAAAAAAAAATAAAACTCTACCTCACAGGGCTTAAGAAAACAAAGCAACCAAAGATGAATTAAAACGGAGACCAGCTGCAGCAACATTAATGAACTTTGGTCAACAGAGTCTTCCCCCAAAATGTTAGATAGTGAAGTTTTAAATGCATGTGAAAATACATATCAAAGCAGTAATATATGAACTCTCTAGGGGGTGAACAAGCAAAATATGTGATTAGAAGAGTGACAAAAGTGTTTGCACGAAGAGGAAACCACTGACCAAGACATTATGACAGATGGACACAATTAAAACAGCAGCTTTAATTCAGAGTTCTCGGAAGGGTCCTGTGGAAGGGTGAGTTTGCTGCCGGGGTAAGCATTAAAACAGGACCCTATGTCTTTTTAAATGTTGGTCTGACCCAAAAGATAGTCAAAAACAATTATGATTTAAAAAGCATCACTTGAATGAAAATAAACTACGCAGCACCTTAATTTCACATCTGCCCTATCTTCCAATAAAACTGAAAAAGAAAAATAGCCAGAAACAAAGCAGATCCTCAGTGCATTTTTAATTTGCCTGTTGAACAAAGCACGGTCAATGTCTTCTGTCAGTTATTACCCACGTGACTTAATCTACTATCAGCATTTGAATTGTGTTATTATGAAACTTATTTTAACTTTACGCAGTCAAAAAAGTCGGCTGAAGAAATCATTAGTGTGTGAAAGTGCCCTTTGTGCAATCGTAAAATTTACAGCAGCAACAAATAATAGCTAATATATGGAATATTATTTTACCAAAACTTTAGAGCTAAAACAGAAGGTGGAAATGGCTATCATGTCATTCAGCTAAACAATAAATTTCCCCACAAGAGGTGAGTTGCACTAAAAAATAAAAAAGACGGTAAAAATGTTAGACTTAAGTAAATGTGTGAAAAATGATTAAAGCTCAAGTATTCACTCATTCAACAAATATTTACTGAGCATCCTACGTTTAAGGCATCATACGAGAAAGCAGAGACATAAAAATCTTGACAAAAGGAAATTTTAAATGTGAAACATAATATTGAAGTGTCAGGAAGAGTCAAAACTGTACTAGATAACTCAGGAGATTAATACTCAGAGCAAATTTTAAAACGCACCCTTACTGTGGTGAGAGGTTTAGAAGGGGGTAAAAACAATCACATCAAAAAGGCTTTGTATGTGGTGGCGGGGCAGGTACAGGACGGGGAGAAAAGAAGCTTTTGTATATGTTAGTTTATCTAACAGTCTTTGCTGTATACACAGAGCCCTGGTGGTGCAGTAGTTAAGAGCTCAGCTGTCAACCAGAAGTTCAGCAGTATGAATCCACCAGCTGCTCCTTGGAAACCCTATGGGGCAGTTCTACTCTGTCCTAGGGTTACTGCATCAGAATTGACTTGATGGCAATGGGTTTTTTTTATTTGTTATGTACATTATGCAATTTCTGTAATGTCCTTAAGCCACATAATATGTACAAGACATTGTTACATATAAGGCATTTTATTATGTTATATAATATGTATAAGACATTACTATGTTTGCTTTTATAAATGCTCTTAAACCACAGATGCACAAGTCATTTGTAATGTGACTTAAAAGCAGACAATCTCCAAATTTAAAAACAGGAGTATGTGAAGCATGTGAGGTATGTGGTAAACAACCTCTCTGAATTGGCTTGACTCATACCTGATATGATAAATGTAATATACAGTTATATCTCTGTAAGATGATCTTGAGACATTAGGAATGTTGTAAACAGCCCCTTAATCTCTAAAAGATACAACATTAGGCAAATGTCAGAGGTTGAAGAAAAGATGCAACACACTAAACCTGGCATCATCTAACTCTTATCCTGTGAAGCCAAGGTTATAAAATTGTATATAAGCAATGGACTTCTGTGTCTTCCTTAAGAGAAGATAGAGGCAAGAGATCCTTCTGTAGACTAATCATAATTGTTATGATTCTCCAGTCCTAAGTGAACATCTCATGGTCTCACGATGACTATCTTGCAATAAACTAAAGCAGCCACACATGACAAACTTCAGCATTTCTTTATTCATGTTCAAAATTAAATCCTAAGGGCAGTCCTTAAAGGAAGTGTGACAAACCTGAGATACATTGAAATAGTTTTCTTATATAAGAAGTGCTATTAAGAAACTGAAGTGACTAGAGGTCTAAAGAAAGTTACTTGCCCAAGGTCACATGGTGATAGCTTTTTTTAGTTGTAGGTTAAAAAATAAATGCAAATTTTTATGATTCTGTGCCTATTTTGTATAACTTTTTATAGCTTTCAATAAGAGCCTTCCTATAATTAAGTGCCATGTTTTACTCAATTTTAAACTTATTCCTATTTGGTTCAAGAATAGTTTCATATACCAACATTACTGTGTAAAATTTCTTACTTACATGAGTTTATTTAATGCTTACAACAATCCTGCAATGTCAATAAAAAAAAAAAAAAAAAACTAAGTAATTTGTTCAATATGCCACAACTGGCAAGGGGTAGGTATGGAATTAGATTCTTGGTCCACTTGATCCCAAAGACTGCTCATTCCTCTACATCACATTAGCTTTATTAATATAGTCACTGAGGTATTTATTAAACACAAATTATAACAAGAGCAGATTTATTACACTAGGTAAACATTCATTTAAAAAAAAACTGTGGAAATGTAAACTAGGACTGATAAAGTTCTCATATAGGTGTAAATACTGGAACTAAACAGGTGGAAAAATCAGGAAATAGGTTAATAAAAAACAAACCTGATTTTTAAAATGAGTTCTGAGTTTAGAACAAACAGGAATCGGTTAAATGGTGAATATAAAATTTTCTTTCTGTTTTAAGTTAATTTGTATTTTGCTTTGCCTTTGTGGTTGATTTACTTATTTTTACTTAATTAGACAATAATTTAAATTGTTTGGATACTAACTATAAGGACTATATAACTATAAAAATTATTTCCTATCATTTAGGATGACTTAAATTTTTCATGAAACTTCAAAGATAAATGAGATAGATTTTACAAATTTTAGCTCACTTGGAAGACAGGTGTTAAATTAATAATGAGAAGTATTTACTACGCCTATTACGTAATTCATTGACAGGGCAAAGGGGTTATTTCTTAACTATTTTGAAATGGATTGACATTTAATAAATTACTTTCAAACACAAAATATTCATAATCCACTTTCTTTAAGTATGATACACATGCAGTTAGTTGAACATCCACTCAAAAGATTCATTTCAAATGTTGTCTATGAAAAGCATATATAAATCCATCCATGCTCTATAGGGTTGCTATGGGTCGGAATCAATAGACAATGTTTTTGGTTTTTTTGGTAACAGGAGTTCAAATAAGGCTGTTGACTAAAATATGGCCCCTGACCTCATGGAAAAGAGATGATACTGAAGACGTGCCTTTCTATCTAAAGAAATGAATTTATTTCTCCTTAGGAAATATCCTTGGTATATATCAACACGTGTTTTTAAGATTACAAAAGAAATAGTGCTACTATAGATCTCACCAGGGGTTCACAAATTATTTTCAATGTACTGTATAATTTCCTGAGAAGATGGTTAAGTGATATACACTTATAAATTGGAAAAAAAAATCAAAGCCAGTTATTCAGTGTTCCTAAAAAATAAGATAGTATTTCTTTGAATTTGGCATTCATATTTTTGGGTTTACTTTTATTTCTATTGCCAACCTTTTGCTTCAGCCACAACCTGAAATCTTTATATTAAAGATAAACATACCTTGAGATTATGAAAGCTATGACCTAAAACAATAATTATTTTATGGCCTGGTGTACCTCAGAATTATCCACGGTGGCTGTTTAAGTTCAGGCTGCCACACCCCACTCCTAGATATTTTAATTCCCCAGGTTTACATTGTTCTCAAGAACCTGTTTTCATATAGAATGCATTTTGAGAAACACTGACCTACTTACTGAATTACCATCAATGCGGAATTAACCAAAAAAACACATACAAACAAAAATCCATTGCCATCGAGTCAATTCTGACTTATAGCAACCCTACAGGACAGAGTAGAACTGCCCCTTAGGGTTTCCAAGGAGTGGCTGGTGGATTTGAATTGCTGACCTTTTGGTTAGCAGCTGAGCTCTTAACCACAATGTAGAATTAGCGTTCCTATTTTCCATACTACCTCTGTCATTTTTAAAAGATCCAGAACTATTGTTTTCGTATTTCTGATATACAACTATACAGTGATCTCCCTAGGTACACGTTCTTCAACTATATACACTCATGCTTCTACTCACTTCCCACTAGATGGATGAATGAATGGATAGGTACAAAGGTAGACAGATACAGATAAACTGATCCATCCATCCATCTGTCCATCCATCCGCTCATTTATCTAATACATACTAAAACAAGCAAGCATTCTGCCTGTGAATCATAAAGTCATTCAAGGGCTTTAACGTTTTTACACCCAAGACACACTCTTAAATTCTATTCTAAAAAATTAAAAGCAAGCTACTATTGAAGGAAATTTCCAGGAAAGGTTCCTAAATTTCAATTATTAACAACAGTAATTAGCTTACCTGCCATCCCGCTGAGCAGCACCACCTTCTGTTACTGTCTTGACAAATATTCCCAGTTTTTCAAGTCCAGCATCTGCCCCAACACCCATTCCAATAATACTTATACCAAGTCCATCCTCATCTATAAAAAAAGACAAAAAAGCAACAAGCTAGGTTTTACAATAGCTCATATTTAACTAGTGAGGCCTATTTGCTGCTTCTGATTTTTTTTTTTTCTTCTTCTTCTTTACGAACTGGCCATACGACATACTTGCCTTGGCAGAATTTTCTTCTGTTCTGTGGAACAGGGATATCAAACAAGACTCCAAAAAAGGCATTGTTAGCAATTCACTGTGATTCCAAAAAAAGGTAATAATTTGGCTACTGAATAATAAATCTTCCTTAAAACACTGACTCTCTAAATAATCCTAGGAATTATTTTAGCCATAAGCACACACACACACAATTTTAAATAAATAACATATTTAAAATTTCCTCTTTCTTCAAGTGGTCTGCGTTTCTTTTTTTCCACTTGTTCTATACTTGCTAATAAAATGATGTGCTTCTTTGGGTACTTTCCTTAAGGCTACTATACCAAGATGTATACTTATCTACAGCTAAAAGGAATCCTGGTGGTGAAATACTTCAGCGCTAGGCTGCTAACCAAAAAGCTGGCAGTTTTAACTTACCCAGAGGCTCCACGGGAAAAAAGACCTGGTGATCTGTTCCCATAAAGACTACAGCCTAGAAAACCCTACCGGGGCAGTTCTATTCTGTCACATGGGGTCGTTATGAGTCAAAAATAGATTCCATGACAGCTAACACCACCACCACCACAATATATGCATGTACATATTTATGGAGGGCTTGTTTTTACTTCCTATTTGCTTTACACAAATATTATACATACTTCTCTGCAACTTCCCTAATTCATTACCTCATGGATATCAACTTAGCTCTAAATCATTTTTAATGACTGCATAGTATTTCATGGGGAGATGGTAGCATAACTTACCCATTTCTCTACTAAAAGACACTCAGTTTCCATTTTATTGGCCCTGTGAACAATACTGACAAACATGTTTTTTTGTTCACTTATAAATCATGTGTTCATTTATCCATATTTCTATTTGTTCATCCCATAAATATATATTTCAACACCAATGAAATAAAAGACAGATTCCACATCTTTGGTTATCACTCAATGTTATATTCTGATAGTCTCAGTCTTTGCAATCATGGTTTCTAACTGCAAAAAAAAAAAAAAACAGACACTAACTTATTAACAGTGATGATTTATTACTGGAAAACCAGCCCATGTTCTCACTAGAATGCTTCAGATGCTTAAACAATTTTTAAGCTCTAATCGCTACTACAGAAAGGGCTCATCTCCTTGGTTATCACCTTTTATAAAATTCTGCTTTAAGTATTTTTTTTCTCATGGGCATCTAGTGCAATGTTTATTTAGTATTTCGTGTGTGTGTGTGTGTGTGTGTGTGTGTGTTTAGGTGAAAGTTTGTAGACCAAATTAGTTTTTCATTAAATAGTTAATACAAAAATTGTTTCGTGACATTGGTTACCAACCCCATGATGTGTCAACACTCTCCCCTTCTCCACCCTGGGCTCCCTGCTTCCATTTGCCCAGTTTTCCTGTCCCTTCCTGTCTTCTCATCTTTGTTTTGGGGCTGGTGTGCCCATTAGTCTCATATACCTGATTGAACTATAAAGCACACTCCTCACGTGTGTTATTGTTTTGTCTAAACTTTTGTCTGCTTTAAGTATTTCCAAGTACAATTCTCGATCCTACATTTTCATTCTATGTACGTTTAAAAAGATATCCTTTTGCAAAAGTTTTATTTTTTTGCTCAACTGTGTGTTAAAGCAATCTTTATAAAGAGAGTTTTCCCAAGATGACTTTTGGGATGGGAATTCCAGCTGAAGGCATTTCCACATTGATTTTCAGCATAGGTTATTTCTCCAAAGTGAAAACTTTCACGTTGACTAATCTATGAGCAATCACTGAAGACTCTTCTTCATTCATTACATTTAGAATGTTTCATACATGTGATTTCTCGTATTCCATTCACATTGTTCTCTGGCTTAAATAATGTTCAGCAAAAGGCTTTCTCTTCCTGAAGATCTTCCTACATTCAGCATATTTTTAGAGTTTCTCCCCAGTATGAGTTTTCTTGTGCAAATCAAAGCTAAATGTATGAGTGAATGCTCTTACAAATTGGTAACATGTATAGGGGTTCTTTTCTCCCACATGAATTCACGTGTCTATATAGAAAGGCTTGTTCTATGACTGAATTTTCACTCATATTCATCACATTCATAGGGTTTCTCTTGAGTGTGAATTTGTTCACGTTGATGAAGTGACAAATGCTGGCTGCAAGCCTTCGCACAGTGTTTACATCCATAAAGGATTCCCCTCCCCATGTTTGTTCTTATGCTGTTTAAAAGAAGACAGATCACCATTGGCTCTTCTACACTGGATGATGACAGGGTTTCTCTTCTGTATAAAAATCTCTGGTGTGTATGAATTTTAGATCTCTGGCTGAATTCCTGCCCACATTCATTATATTTATAGGGTTTCTCTTGAATATGAATTATCATATATCCAGCCAATGTTGAGCTGCAAGTGAAACTTTCCCATACTCATTACACTCAAATGTGAGATTTCTGTACTGTTGTGACATTAAATGGTTTCTTTCTCAAAATACCATGCATGAAAATTACTTCTTACTTTTTAAGCCCACTTTCCCTGCCTGAACTCAATCTTTGGTGAAAGTCTCTTCCTTCCTTTCATAGCTCTTCTCCTTGCTCTAACTAGGAAATTACTAGTATTTAAAGAACTGAAAACCTGGTTGTGGGAAAGCTATATTAACTTGAGCTATCCTCAATCCCAGTACAAAATACCTAGAAGGGCAGGGTGGAGATTGGAGGGCAGTACAAGGAAGAGCACAGTTAACCCATGAAGACCAGATGACTAGTATTTTTTAACATCACAACTCTGTACAGCTTTCCCTGAGATGGGTCAAGCACGAGTGAAGTCCAGAGCCACATGCTCAAAGGCCACTGATTCCTGTGGCTGTACTGTCAAGAACCGAGCAGCCACCCTGCATTTCTCTGTTTAATGTCCTAGAGAAAGGCAGAAAGCCAAGTAGGCAAAGCAGGACAGGAAGAGATGGAAGAGACAGCAAGGTTGGTTACTATTAAAGATGCTATCACCACACACTGGGGCACAAAGCTTGTTTTCTCTCTGAAGAAAGAAATCTATGTTGATTTAACATTCTCCTTATTAGTTTTTTTTTTTTTTTTTTTACTAGTGACATATGAGCCTCTTTTCATATGAGCATGGGTCACTGAATTTCCTCTTCAGCATACTGTCAAATTTTATACTGACTTTTACCTCTTCTTTTTTTCCCAATAATTTGTAAGGGTTCTTAATATAGTATAGATACTAAGTACTTGCCATCTATAATGCAAAATTTCCTCCATGTTTATCACCCATGACTTACCCACTGATTTTGTTTTATATCATTGCCTTTAATTTTATTTTAATTTTGGTGATTAAATTGGTTCATCTTTTATAATGTCTGGGTTTCCCATCTTATTAACGTTTCTCTTCCCATGGGCCTAGATGATAGATGTAGCCTGTAAATTTTCTCCAAATGCTTTTATTTTATTTTTAATACTTAATTATTTAATCCATATAGAGTTATTTTCATATATGATGTAATAAAGGTATCCAATTTTATTTTGATACCCTAAAAAATCAAACCCATTGCCACCGAGTCAATTCCAAGTCACAGAGACCCTATATGACAGAGTAGAACTGCCTCATAGGGTTTCCAAGGAGCTGCTGGTGGATTTGAACTGCCAATCTTTTGGTTAGCAGCCGAGCTCTTAACCACCATGCCACCAGGGCCCTTTCTTCCAGAAAGATGCTCAATTACACAAGAACAATTTATACAGCACTCACCTATAAATTGAAATGTCATTTATGTGTCATACAGTAAATTCTCATGCATACTAAGATCTTTCACTGGATTTTCTATTTTGCTCTAATGATCAAATGCTATATCGATACACTTTGTTTTAATCAACGAGGCTTTACAAATATGTTTAGATATTTGATAAATTAAGTTCTTTCATATCCTCTTTCACACTTACGTATGTATTTTTCCATATAAAAGTGAATATTATTTTACCCAATTCCCTCCTCTAACCCAACTTTGTTGACAGTTGTATTTGGAACTGTACTAAATTTATGTATTAATTTATAGAGGGAATTTTCTTTCCATTTACTTAGATCTCATATCTTTCAGAAAGGTTTTATACTTTTCTAAAGATAATTTCTATGTTTTTCTTAGAAATGAATTTAACAAGTATTTTGTTATTTTGTGCTATTATAAATGAATGATTTTTCCCATACTTATTTCTAGGTTCTCACTGTGAATATGAAGAAAAACTACTGGTTTTATTAAATGTATTTTGGACCCAATCTCCTTGACAAATTAGCTTATCAATTCTGAGATTTTTAAATTAGAATGAAATTAGTTTTCTAGGTATACAATATCATCAGCAAAAAGAGATACTTCCATCATTTATTTTCTGTTGTTTACACTGATTATTTCCTTTTTGGTCCTTTAGAGCTCCTTTGAGATCCTTTGAATCTCTAATGTAACATTGAATAATAATAGTGATAAAGAAAAGTCCAAATTAGACTCCTAGTTTTAAAGGAAATGTTTTTTAGAGTTCCCTTAGTTTAAAAACAGAATTTTCTGCTTGTATTTTAATCAATAATTGGTATAATATTTAGGTATTTTCTTTTATGTATTAACTTATTCAAAGTTTTTACCTGAAATGGCTGAATTTCATGAAAACCCTGAGCATATTACCCTAGGTTTTTTCCTTTCAATTTCATGTGGATAAACTTCCTAATAATGAGCCATCTTGTATCCATAAACTAATATCCTATTTGTACAAAATATATTCTTTTCAAACATTTCTATATCTGATATGGTACTGTGGTTTCAGCAGTACATCAACAGGGAACTGCCAGAAATTCAAGATGGATTCATAAGAGGACATAAAACAAGAGATATCATTGCTAATGTCAGACAGATCTTGGCTGAAAGCTAAGAATACCAGAAAGATGTTTACCTGTGTTTCTTTTACTACACAAAGGCATATGATTGTGTGGATCATAACAAATTATGGATAACATTGTGAATAACGGAAATTCCAGAACATTTGCTTGTGCTCACAAGGAACCCGTACAAAGACCAAGAGGCAGTCATTCAAACACAACGAGGGGATACTGCATGGTTTAAAATCAGAAAAGGTGTGTGCCAGGGTTGTATCTTTTCACCAAACTTACTCAGTCTGTATGCTTAGCAAATAATCTGAGAAGCTGGACTATAAGAAGAATGCAGCATGAGGACTGGGGGAAGACTCATTAACAACCTGTGATACGCAGATGACACAACCTTGCTTGCTGAAAGTGAAGAGGACTTTACGCACTCACTGACGAAGATCAAAAACTACAGCCTACAATATGGATTACATGTCAACAAAATGAAAACAAAAATCCTCACAGTTGGACCAATAAGCAACATCATGATAAATGGAGAAAATATTGAAGTTGTCAAGGATTTCATTTTACTTGGATCTACATTCAACCCCCATAGAAGCAGTAGTCAAGAAACCAAATGAGGTATTGTATTGGGCAAATCTGCTGCAAAAGACCTCTTTAAAGTGTTGAAGAGCAAAGATGTCACCTCAAGGACTAAGGTGTGCCTGACCCAAGCCCTCGTATTTTAAATCACCTCATATGCATGCAAAAGCTGGACAATGAATAAGGAAGACCAAAGACTTGGTGTACTTGAATTATTATTTTGGTGAAGAATATTGAATATACCATGAACAGCACAAGCCTGAACAAATCTGTCCTGGAAGAAGTACAACCAGAATGCTCCTTAGACTCAAGGATGGCAAGACTTCATCTCACATAAACTTTGGACATGTTATTAGGAGGGACCAGTCCCTGGAGAAGGACATCATGCTTGGTAAAGTCGAGGGTCGTTGAAAAAGAGAAAGACCCTCAATGAGATGGATTGACACAGGGGCTGCAATAATGAGCTCAGACACAGCAATGATCTGGCAGTGTGTCCTTCTGTTGTACACAGAGTCAGTACCAAAATGACAGCACCTAACAACAACAACGTATCTGATATTTTATTCCAGTTTTAAAACATATACTCATAATGGAGGTTGTACTATAGTATCTTTTTTGCACCACAACAGTTTTCAGTGTGAACTGCTACATTGTTTCCATATATGAATTGAAGAACTTTACAAAATAATCTAAACAACATTGGGTTTACACGTTCTTTAGCGGGACCATAGAATCATCTGGTTCTAGGGCCTTTTTAATGCTATATCTTACCATTCCAGTTTCTTCTATGGAAATTAATTTATTATACTTTTACTTGAGTTGATTTTGGTAATTCATATTTTTCTAAGAAACAGTTGATTCCTTCTAAGTACTTGCCCTTGTTACCAAAGAAACCCAGTGACTGACTACTTTTATAAAATATACGTGTATGCATTTGCTTTCCATTCCTAACTTGTATGTATTTGCTTTCAAATTTTGTTTAGTCAGTGTTGTGAAGGGTTGATCTATTTTTTGGTCTATTCTATGAAAATGCTTTGCCTTCATTTGTATTAGAAAAAATTTTTTTTTTCTTTTGTATCTCATTAACATTGTTTTTATTTATTCTCTTCCCTGGTTTGATCTATTTTGTGGTACTTTTCCTGATTTCTAAGATGAGTATATTTTTTTTTTCTTTTACTTTTTATCTTTTAGAGAAAGCATTTAAGGCTATTAACTTTTCTCCTGGGTAAAACTTTTTTTCTGTGTGTGAAGAATTTGTTAAGTGTAATCTTTTCCCAGATGGTTTGAAATTTTAATCATCTCTGGTATAAGGTTTTCTAGGAATGAAGACAATTTTCAAATCCTCCTGATATTAAAGGAGTTGTTTTGTATTTTTTCAAAAGGATAAGTTTTTTTTTTTTTTTTAGTATAGCTTTAAATAGAGTTCATTGATTACATTAATCCACTCCTCTATGTTCTTATTTTCTGTCTACAGATCTGCCCAGTTCTGATAGAAATGTATCAAAATGTCCAACAACTGTTTTTCATTTGGTTCTGCTGGTTTAAATTTCCAGTTCAATTTTTATTATGAAATACAGCACACATATGAGTTTATAAAATATTTATCTACAAAACATTATGTTTAAAGAGCAAAAATAAAACAAATACCCATGTATCAACAAAGACACAGAGCATAATCATACTCCTAAAGCCCACTGCCTATCCCTCTCCCTGATAACATAGCTCTGCCCCCAGTAATTGTAATCCTAAATACTGTATTAATCAGTCCCTTCCTTTCCTTAGTATTGTTTTTTAATACCACTTATTTGTGTACCCCTAAACAATATGTTGTTTAATTTTTCCTGGTTTTGAAATTTAAATAAATGGAATTATACTGATTGACTTCCGTGATTTGCTTTTTCTTTACCCTCAACTTCATGTTTGTAAGAATTATATACATTGCTGCTTGGAACTGTGATACATTTGTTTTCACTATTGAGTAATATTTTATTGTTTAGATAACTACAATTTACCTATTCTACAACTGATGTATATTTGGATTGTTCTCTTTTTTTTTTTTTTTTTGCTCTCACAGGTACATAATATTACAGCCTATGGGCCAAATTTGGACCCAGGCTGTTATCGTACAGCCTGTGAGCTAAGAATAATTTTTCCATTTTTAAATGTTTGAAAAATGAAAGTATCACTCTCATACTCTTATTGAAATTGTCTTTTAATAGGAGCATTCGGTCAGTCATGTTTAGTATAACGATTAGTATTCTTTATATTTATGCGGTCTGCTAATTTTACACTTAATACTAATAAAGTTTTCACCTCCCTTGTCCTCCTTTTGTTGTTTTGAACAAGTTGCTCTTCATTTCTTTTCCCCCTTGGTGATTTGAAAGCGAATTACTCATACGAATTATGTGGGCGATATGTTCTTTAAATCCATTAAATTTCTTTCTTTTACCAGAATAGGTAAATGTTCTCGGGGCGAGAGATAGGATTCTGGGATCACTGTTCTTTTTTTCTTTCAGTAGTGTATGTATGACATTGTATCTCCCTGTTTCCACTGCTCAGAATGAGAACTCTGATGCTAGCCTATTTTTCCTTTGTAAGTAATTTTGCAAGGAGCCCTGATGGCACAGTGGTTAAGCGTTTGGCTACTAACGAAAAGGTCAGCAGTTCAAACCCACCAGCTGCTCCACAGGAGAAAGATGTGGCAGTCTGCTTCCGTATAAAGATTACAGCCTTGGAAACCCCATGGGTCAGTTTTACCCTAGAAACCCTATAGGGCAGTTTTACTCTGGAAAGCCTATGTGGCAGTTCTACTGTTTCCTACAGGGTCGCTGGAGTTGGAATCACCTCTACAGCAATGGATCTGGGTTTGGTTGTTTGGAAGTAATTTTGCTTGTTTTTTTCTTTTTTTTTTTTCTTTTGGCTTCGTATTTTCAAAGATTTTTGTTTTATCTTTGGAGATTAGGATTTTTTTTTTTATGTAGGAATCAACTCAGTAGCAACTGGTTTATGCCTATGGGTGGGGCTTTTGTTTTGTTTTGGCACTCTCACTTGGAACCAGGTAAGCCCTTTCTAATATGAGGCTCAAGCCGTTTTCTCATCTCAGAAATTTTTCTTGAGTTATTTGTATAATAATTGCCTCTCGACCCCTATTGGTTTTTTTTTTTTTTCCCCATTAGATCTTCTTCATGATTTTTCCCCTTGGATTTCTTGCTCTGTCGTTTGAGAATTAGTTTGAGACATTTCTTACACTTGATCATCTAGGTCACCAATTTGAGTCTCAACAATAACCATCTCCTCTTTAATTCCTATACTGAAATTTTTAGTTTAAAAATCAATATTTTTCTTAAGAAGGTCTTTTTAAAGCCATACGTGAGTACCTTTACTGGGATTATTTTATTTCTTTTTGTTATTCAAATTGTCATCTATTTATTCTGCTTTTTTTTTTAAAAAAAAAAAACTCCCAAAGATGTTTTATATTTCTGTTCATTGGTCCTCAGTCCAGCTCCTGGGTGCCCACCTTACATGATAATAAACAGGGCAGCCCCTGGTCCTGGGGGTTAGCAGGTACTGCAGCATGCATGCTGTCATTCCAGGGAGGGAACTTAGGATGAAGTCCCTCTGCTCCCTGCTGTCCCTGTTCTCATTCAGCACTCTCCCCTCAGAGGTGGTGAGGACGTATTGCTGTCATTTAGATCTTCCTGGATTCCACAGAAACCAGGAAGATCAAGCACGGTCATGTAACAATGATGATCTTTATACAGTGGGGAGCTGCAGCCAGCTCGTAGTGGCTCATTTTTTAGAAATACTGTGAGCCAGTTGATGTTAAGTTGGTTACCTGAAATCGGTCATGGTGGGAATTATTTACCCATGGAAACTGATAAAATTATATAAATGAGGCCCTTCGTACCCAACAGCCAGTTGTTAAACATTTAGCAGCACACCACTGCTTTCAACCCAACAGTCCATAATTCTCTAAAGGCAAGCTCTCCCCATATTTAATCTACCACATTCTAAACCTAAGTATGACTACTTTCCCTCCACCAAAAGTAAAATAAAACACATGTCACCTGCTCCAAGCAATTCTCTCAGGGCTTTCACCTCTACCAGCTCTTTCCGGGATAACCAATGAAGCATTAACACTCACTCAGAGCTCCCCAGTCCTCACTGCCATCCCAGATAACTAAAGCAGATGAGTTTCGGTTGGAGTGGAAACGGAGGAGAGAGTCTTTCAATCCACCATCTACCTAGAATCCATATCAACTATTTTTGAAATTTAATAAATAAGATACTCCATGAGAACTAAAACTTTAGCCAATCATAGGAAAAAGTCTACCTCTAGGAGAAATAAGTAATTTCTGTATTATTAACATAGCAACATAATATTATAAACTTTGTAGAACTCATATACCTTTCTCTAGTTCCACTGGGAAAAGTTCCAGCTTTTCTACACGCTTTTCAAGTTCATACTCAGCTGAAGCAGCTACAGGGTCAACTTCATCATTTCTCCTATCATAGTCTTCATTGGAGTATGTGTTGAAAACCTGTAGTAAGAAGCAAACAAAAAAAGATAACATAATCCAAAAAAAAAAGCTTTAGGTTTTCCATCGGTTAAAAAATTCAGCTAGATATCCAAACTTAAGTTTAAAAAATGTATGATGAATTTCCTCTAAACAGTTATTTTTTCTTTAAAATTAATCGAGATGCTAAGAAAATGAAACTGAAGCAAAATAAAAATAATTTGCTAATCAAAAATATTTGAGTCATTCTAACACTTTTAATAAGTTAGGAGACAATAGTAGCCACAGAATACATTATTTGAATAGCAATATTCATTGTCTTTTACAAATTCAGAATACCCCATATTAGCTGCAATGCTCTATTGGTTCCTGATAAAACTAAAATATCCTGAAGCTACCTAAGCAAACAATCTCACTGAACCTGTTTTATCCTATGATCTATACTAGCCCCAAGATTATAGTTTGCCAGTATTATAACTGTATTTCAATTATATAATGATTGAAACTGATTTCTATTCCAAATTGAACTGGGTTGTATTAAAGTGTTACCATCTGCCATCTATAATTTTACTTGCATATAGATTTTAATTCAATTCTCATTGAGCTTTTCTATGAAATGACTATCAAAGTATTACTAAAGAGCTGAAGAATAAATAGGATATTTGACAGCTTTTTCTTTCTAACCTAAACCTTTCAAAATACCACTAAATTTGGTCTTCAGATGTAGCCATAAGAAACTCATGTCCCTCATTCCTACCCAAATATTTTATTTATTGGAAAAGAACTGAAGATATGTATCCAATTCCTCTCTTAATATAATAAATACTTGAAAGAGATGCATATGTTATCAAGTTCATCTAATATAATAAAAACTGATTATCTTCAATTAAATTCAATTATTAAGTATCTAAACAGTGCCTGAAAAAAAATCTGAAGTGTTCTCAAAAATCTTAAAATTTAAGAATAAGGGACTTTTTTTTTTAACATATAGAAAGGATTATAATAAAATAAAAAGCAGAACAGAATGTCAAAGATGAGAGAAATCATGTCTATTGCCTACAAAGCTGGCCCTGCTAATTCAGCTGTGCTTTGCATTCAGATTATTGGAAAACTGTCAATGTGTGTATGCTATATATAAAAAAAAATATATAGTAACCTAGGAACACACACTGCCTACACAGAAGTGGGAAGCCCTGGTGGCACAGTGGTTAAGAGCTTGGCTGCCAACCAAAAGGTTGGCAGTTCAAATCCCCAGCCGCTCCTCGGAAACCCTATAAGGGCAGTCAGTTCTACTCTGTCCTATACGGTCACTATGAGTCAGAATGGACTCGATGGCAAACAACAACAGACAAAAACATGTATTTACTGCTTTTCAAAAACACTAACACTTGTTAAGATTACAGCGCAAGATGGCTAAGGAAGTGAACTTTAAATATGCAAAAAAAAAAAGTTAGCTGGGATTTGGGTCTCACATGCCCTGAAAATCAGTGGTTGGTTGCTTGGAAATTATTCCATTAATGTTTGCCACTGGGCTCCTTCTGCTAATATGTCTGAGTGTTTGATTATAAAACAAGGGTTTAGACGATATTCACTTTGGAACATAGCTCAATTTTGTTAGAATACACTCTTTCTTTCTTTAAAAATTTTGAAAAGTAAATATGGGATAACTGTTAGAAATAAATTAACACCTTCCTGATATATTTCCAAGATCTAAAAATGCTCTGAGTCCAGTATAACCAGTACAGCACTAACTGCTCTGACAGGGATCACAATAGAGGATCCCGGACAGAGCTGGAGAAAAATGTAGAACAAAATTCTAACTCAAAAGGAAAGGCCAGACTTTCTGGCCTGACAAGACTGGAAAAAGCCTGAGAGTATGGTCCCTGGACACCCCTTCAGCTAAGTAATAAGGTCACTCTTGAGGTTCACCCTTCAGCCAAAGATTGAATAGGCCCATGGAACAAAACAAGGCTAAAGGGGCGCACCAATGTCGTGAAACAGTATGTGTCCTGTTTAATGAGAAACTAGTTTGTTCTGTAAACATTCATCTAAAGTACAATTTAGAAAAAGAAAAAAAAACGCTCTGTTATCGAAATATTCTTCTCCAATCAGGCTAGTTTGTAAAGTTCATTTGTGCTCATTATTTTATTTAAAATAAAAACAAATCTATAAAGCAAAAAATAAAATAAAATAAACTCTAAGATAGCATATAGGAAATGGTATGTGACACATATAATTTTGGAGGCATCTAGAAATAAGACTATCACCATTTCATTCTGTAGACAAGAAATAATGTAAGATACTTTTAATCTTCAGCTTGCTTATACTTGGGTAAATTGTGTGAGCATCTAGGAAAAATATATAAATAATTGAAAAAGGAAAATCAGAATTCATTATTTACAGATTAAACTATTGTATACCTAGAACATCCAAGAGGCTTAACAGAAAAACTATTAGAAATAATCAGAGTTAATAAGGTAACAGGATAAAAAAAAAAATCAATATACAAACAAAATATCAAGAGCTTTAGAAAATGTAACCCAAAAAACCCAGAAACTATAAAATAAAATACCCAGGAATAATTAGCTATAAGTGTGCAAGAACTTCCTTCTCAATAAAGCATAGCCAAAAAACACAAAATACCCTGAATAAATGAATAAATATAACGCCACAGTCTTAAGATTAAAAGCCTTAAGATTATAAAGATGATCATGCTCAAAATTACTGTAATAAATGTCTGTATCTCATTTAACATACAAATTCAAGGCAATCAAAATTAAAGTCTTACCCAGGTTCTTTTCATAGAAACTAACAAGGCGCTTGAAAAAGAATTATGGAAACAGGTCATATGAGATAGGAAAACATACAATCAAAACCTCATTTAAAAGATAATACAGTTTTGGCCTTGAGAAAGTTTTGTTTTGTTTTGTTTTTTTAAAGCAGCCATAAAATTTACTTTATTTTGGTTAACTGCCTAAAACTTTATTACCTAACAGTAAGACAACTGTAAATTAAATCTAAACAATACACTACTCTTACAGAAGGCATGAGATTTCCCTCCTTTATTAAGTTCTTATTTTAGAACACGTCAACTCTCACTCCTAAGAGGCATGGAATTAAAAAAACAAAAAAGGTGAGTTTTCGCCTCCTGCTTCCAACATTCATGTATCAATCACCCTAGATGATCACAAGCAGAGCTAAAGGTAAAACTTAACATGTACAATACATTATCACAATTGTCCAGTTGAATTTTTTGTCTAAATGGCACTTCTGTAAATTAAAATTACCAACTAAATCCAGTTGCTGGGTGAAAAGGATTTTGAACTTCAAAGCAATTATGAAATTAATCTGGAAACTCAATGTTCTAACTCAAACACAGCACCACGAATTAGAAGTCAACTCCTAATAATTCTAATTTATGATGTGGATGTATATATACATGTATATATGCATATGTTATAAATTTGTGGGTTTTTTGTCACCTCTTCCAAGATTAACAAAGAGGAAGATGAGTAATCTATTTAAAAGTTTTTTGTACAAGGTGCTAATATAGATGGTCTATGAAACTGTTAACTGAAGCTTAGGTAAGAATAAGGTCAGTTTGGGGAACAGCATTTATCATTGCCCTAAACAGTTCAGGAAATGTTAGATTATAAAATATATTTAGCTTGAACTATAGCTGATAACTGAAAAATGTTTCTCAACTTTTTAAACAAGTAAATTTTTCTCTACCTGCTAAATCATTGGAAATTTTGCACGAAGAATGTCATGTCATTCAAGTTTTCTAAAATTAGAATTTTGAGTTTACATTAAACACCTTCAAAATATTTCATCTTTTTTTAAACAATACTGTAGTGACATGCATTTGGAAAACATCTAATTATCTAGATTTAGATAAAAACAAACAAGAAACTTAAGAAGTGAAACCCTGAACACTATTAATCCTTTCCTACTTGAAAAGTACAGATATTACAATATTCACTAAGTAAAATGAAAGGATTACCTGGTTTCTAAGGCACACCATTAGCTATAACACCTAAAGTGGGACTTATCTGATGAACCGAATTACGTTCTCAGAACATCTTCTGCAACTCTTGTAGAAACAGACAAGTATTCACAAGTCGATCCACAGTCAAGAAAGGTATTTCAACTAAAACATGTCAGTTCTAACACCTGAAATCAATCAGACATTACTGACGCGAGATTTGGAAGAGTTTCTGTATAGAAGATTTTTTATGATGACATATGATGCTCAGTGTTTTAGAGGTAAACTCAGTTCTCTTTTGTTCAACAATGCTTCGTTTCCAGTACATAAAGCTTGGTCTCCAGTTCCACTACCCACTGTCTGCTTTCCATTAAAGTCATATTCATTGGTACCACATAAAATGATTACATTATAAAAGGCTTCTAGATCACTTGGCTCAAACATAATAGCTGGTTTCTATAATGTTCCACCCCCACGTGTGTGTCAGTTTGTCGTACCGTGGGGGTTTGTGTGTTGCTGTGATGCTGGAAGCTATGCCACCAGTATTCAGATACCAGCAGGGTCACCCATGGAGGACAGGTTCCAGCTGAGCTTCCAGACTAAGACAGACTAGGAAGAAGAACCCGGCAGTCTACTTCTGAAAAGCATTAGCCAGTGAAAACCTTAAGAACAGCAGTGAAACATTGTCTGATATAGTGCTAGAAGATGAGCCCCCCAGGTTGCAAGGCACTCAAAAGATGACTGGGGAAGAGCTGCCTCCTCAAAGTAGAGTCGACCTTAATGACGTGGATGGAGTAAAGCTTTCGGGACCTTCATCTGCTGATGTGGCATGACTCAAAATGAGAAGAAACAGCTGCAAACATCCATTAATAATTGGAACCTGGAATGTACGAAGTATGAATCTAGGAAAATTGGAAATCATCAAAAATGAAATGGAATGCACAAACATCGATATCCTAGGCATTAGTGAGCTGAAATGGACTGGCATTGGCCATACTGAATTGGACAATCACATAGTCTACTATGCTGGGAATGACAACTCAAAGAGGAATGGTGTTGCATTCAACATCAAAAAGAACGTTTCAAGATCTAGCCTGAAGTACAAAGCTGTCAGGGATAGGATAATATCCATACGCCTACAAGGAAGACCAGCTGAATTTTGCAAGACCAATGACTTCTTCACTGCAAACACCTTCTTTCACCAACATAAACGGCGACTGTACACATGGACCTCACCAGATGGAACACACAGAAATCAGATTGACTACATCTGTGGAAAGAGACGATGGAAAAGCTCAATATCATCAGTCAGAACAAGGCCAGGGGCTGACTGTGGAACAGACCATCAATTGCTCATATGCGAGTTCAAGCTGAAACTGAAGAAAATCAGAGCAAGATCACGAGAGCCAAAATATGACCTTGAGTATATCCCACCTGAATTTAGAGACCATCTCAAGAACAGACTTGACGCATTGAACACTAGTGACCAAAGACCAGATGAGTTGTGGAATGACATCAAGGACATCATCCGTGAAGAAAGCAAGAGGTCACTGAAAAGACAGGAAAGAAAGAAAAGACCAAGACGGATGTCAGAGGAGACTCTGAAACCTGCTCTTGAGCGTTGAGCAGCTAAAGCAAAAGGAAGAATTGATGAAGTAAAAGAACTGAACAGAAGATTTCAAAGGGCCTCTCAAAAAAACAAAGTAAAGTATCATACTGACATGTGTAAAGAGCTGGAGATGGAAAACCAAGAGGGAAGAACACGCTCCGTGTTTCTCAAGCTGAGAGAACTGAAGAAAAAAATTCAAGCCTCGAGTTGCAATACTGAAGGATACTATAGGGAAAATAATAAACGACGCAGGAAGCATCAAAAGAAGATGGAAGGAATACACAGAGTCATTATACCAAAAAGAATGAGTCGATATTCAACCCTTTCAAGAGGTGGCATATGATCAGGAACCGATGGTACTGAAGGAAGAAGTCCAAGCTGCTCTGAAGGGACTGGCGAAAAACAAGGCTCCAGGAATTGATGGAATATCAATTGAGATGCTTCAACAAACAGACACAATGCTGGAGGTGCTCACTCATCTATGCAAAGAAATATGGAAGACAGCTTCCTAGCCAACTGAGTGGCAGAGATCCATATTTATGCCTATTCCCAAGAAAGGTGATCCAACCGAATGTGGAAATTATGGAACAATATCATTAATATCACACGCAAGCAAAATTTTGCTGAAGATCATTCAAAAATGGCTGCAGCAGTATATCGACAGGGAACTGCCAGAAATTCAGGCCAGTTTCAGAAGAGGACATGGAACCAGGGATATCGTTGCTGATGTCAGATGGATCCTAGCTGAAAGCAGAGAATACCAGAAGGATGGTTACCTGTGTTTTATTGACTATGCAAAGGCATTCGATTGTGTGGATCATAACAAACTATGGATAACACTGCGACGAATGGGAATGCCGGAACACTTAATTGTGCTCGTGAGGAACCTTTACATAGATCAAGAGGCAGTTATTCGGACAGAACAAGAGGATACTGATTGGTTTAAAGTCAGGAAAGGTGTGTGTCAGGGTTGTATCCTTTCACCATACCTATTTAATCTGTATGCTGGACAAATAATACGAGAAGCTGGACTATATGAAGAAGAACGGGGCATCAGGATTGGAGAAAGACTCGTTAACAACCTGCGTTATGCAGATGACACAACCTCGCTTCCTGAAAGTGAAGAGGTCTTGAAGCACTTACTAATGAAGATCAAAGACCACAGCCTTCAGTATGGATTACACCTCAACATAAAGAAAACAAATATCCTCACAACTGGACCAATGAGCAACGTAATGATAAATGGAGAAAAGACTAAAGTTGCCAAGGATTTCATTTTACTTGGATCCACAATCAACAGCCATGGAAGCAGCAGTCAAGAAATCAAAAGATGCATTGCACTGGGCAAATCTGCTGCAAAGGACCTCTTCAAAGTGTTGAAGAGCAAAGATGTCACTCTGAAGACTAAGGTGCGCCTGACCCAAGCCATGGTATTTTCAATCACATCATATGCATGGGAAAGCTGGGCAATGAATAAGGAAGACTGAAGAAGAGCTGACGCCTTTGAATTGTGGTGTTGGCAAAGAATATTGAATATACCATGGAGTGCCAAAAGAATGAACAAATCTGTCTTGGAAGAAGTGCAGCCAGAATGTTCCTTAGAGGCAAGGATGGCGAGACTGCGTCTTACATATTTTGAACATGTTGTCAGGAGGGATCAGTCCCTGGAGAAGGACATCATGCTTGGCAGAGTACAGGGTCAGCGGAAAAGAGGAAGACACTCAACGAGGTGGATTGACACAGTGGCTGCAACAATGAGCTCAAGCCTAACAACGATTGTGAGGATGGCGCAGGACCGGGCAGTGTTTCGTTCTGTTGTGCATAGGGTCGCTATGAGTTAGAACTGACTCGACGGCACCTAACAACAACATCAACATAATGTTCCAGGAGCAATGGAACACTCTCTAACAATTCTCAGGTTGATAAATTTGATTTTCCAAGTATTTTCCACAAAAGGTCAGCATATGGGTCCAAAATTTGTTTAAAAATGCCCAAACAAGTGTTCCCTTGGTGGACAGTCTCAGCACTCCAACCATAACTAACCCATGGGAAGAGGAAGCACACGTCATTCCATAGGAATCTAGGTTGGGGCTGAGAAAAAGAAATTCTTCTTTCACTAGTGATAACAAATGGAGGCTCACAATTTCTGTTCATGGTAGTCTACACATTTTGTTGCCATGTGTTGTAATAAAACCTAAGCTTGACATCATGCCAGAAGTGGTGTGTTCCGCATTCATCTTGAGGTAGTCCCAGAAAAGGGTTCTAAGAATTAAGAGGCTCACAGAACCAGTGACGGAATTCTGCTAATTGTCAAAAATCAACTTTTTCAGCTTTTTTTATCTTCTTCCTCCCGTTTCTGAAAGAGTTGGATGTCTTCTCTCTTTGTCATTGGCTCTGGTGTTTCAGTTTCAGTTGTGATTGCTTTTTTCAATAACCTTTTGAATACTGAAAAAGATTATCTTTCAGTAGGTGGAGATATAACCACTCCCTATGCTAACAAGTACTTAAATATTATTTATTGGTGGACTTTTTTATGCTTCAGAAGTTCTTCTACACTTTGACAGCAGACTAATATTACACGAATGGCATCTTCGTGGTCCTTAGGCTGCACCAGGTGGTTGGTGATGGTGTCACACAGGGCCATGATCTCATTGTTCTACAACAGGCCGAGCAGATTACCACAGCCCTCCATCTCTGGCTGAGCCCCAATATCTCAACCCCAAAAAAGGCGGCAATAATGTTGTCGCTTGCAAGTCAGACCTATTTTACACTCTATTCTGTTCCACTGATCTATTTTTCTACTTAAACTAATGAGAGTGATCTACTGAGTAAATGGTATGCAGAAAACGAAACTAGCTATCCATCTGAAAAGAATATTCCTATTTCATATCACTAACTAAAATCAAGAGCAGTTAGGAATAAAAAGATTTATAAACTATGAAGATACTAAAAGAAAATATAAAACCAAAACCCACTGCTGTCAAGTCAATTCTGACTCAAATCAACCCTATACGACAGGGTAGAACTGCCCCCACAGGGTTTCCAAAGCTGTAATCTTTATGAAAGCAGACTATCACATCTTTCTCCTATGGAGTGGCTGTTGGGTTCAAACCGCTGACCTTTTGGTTAGCAGCTGAGCACTTTAGGACAACGTTTAACTAATTTAGGCTATAAAGAGCCTCAATAAAAAGTCACAGATCCTAGAAGTCCTAAAGGAAATGAATAAATTATTCAACTTTAAAAAAAAAACAAAACTGCTGTACAACAAAATATACCATAAAGAAGTCATGAAAAAAAAAGTCAAAGATTAGGAGGAAATATTGCTTCATCAACTCAAACAATTGCATATATAAATAAGGAAAAAGGAAACTGATAATTTAACAAATTAACTAATATCTAATAAATACTATAAAGATGCTCAGCTTCATTAAAAAATAAGCAAACGCAAATTCAAACAAGTACTGTTTTGGGAGAACCACGTATTCACCCAGAAAAAGTGATTTAAAAAAAAAAAGACCAATAACATCCAGTGTTTGTGAGGATACAGGGAAAAAGATATACTTTGAAAAGTACAGGGAAAAAAACATAATTTGAATACAGCTATCAGCATTTTATCAGAACTCTAGTGGTGCAGCGGTTAAAGAACTCAGCTGCTAACCTAAAGGTCAGCAGTTTGAACCCACCAGTTGCTCAGCAGGAGAAAGATGTGGCAGTCTGCTTCCTTAAAAAGTAGGTTTACAGCCTTGGAAACCCTACGGAGCAGTTCTGCTCTCCTACAGGGTCGTGCTCTCCTATGAGTCAGAATTGACTCAACGACAGTGGGTTTTGGGGTATCGACATGTCATATGTGACCTGATAATTCCACATCTATTTGTATAAATACTTCCAAATGTGCACAAAGATGTACGTACAAGGAAATTCACTGCAGCACTGTTTGTGACCCAAAGTGAGAAATTACCTAATTATCCACAAATACAGAAAATAGCTTAATAAATATGACATATCCAAATACATAATTCTATGCAGTGGTTAAAAGAGCTACCTCTACTGACATGGAAGACTTTCTAATACACACATTAAAAAAGATTAAACAAAAAGACTAAATTGCAGAGCAGGGCGTGTGTGTACAGTATATCCCAATTTTAACCTAATTTAAAGATCTCCTAAAGTCCCTAGCTACGCAGCTCTTTTCAAATTGTAAAATAACTCTAAGCTTCAATTTCCTTATTTAAAAAATGGCTAAAATAATAATTCCTACTTCATAAAGTTGTTGTGAAAATGAAGAGATAATCCCTGTAATTATGCCTGGCTCAATGTGTGAGGAGAAAAAGTTTTCCCAAGGTAATGTAAAAGATAGTAAAATTTCCCCAGACACCTACCATTCATTTCATACTCTTCTCTATTAACAAGTTTTGAATATTTCATTCACTATTACGCTCAATGTCCTTTAAACAAAAATCTACATAGCAAATTTGATATTAGATTGTAGACTGGCCTCCCAAAATCCCTACATGTGCCCAGAGCAATGACTATCATTAGACAATGGTACATCAGCTCCTATGCTTTCTTTCCGTGTTGCCTTGATCAAGAAGAATCTCAGCAATGAAAGGAAAACTGAGGTAGGTAAACATAGCTTCTCTTTCAACTATATGGTCTTGATTCTTTCAATTTTCTTACAATCTTTCTATTATTTTTATGTACATTACCTCAGTAATATCTTTGCAAAATATGAATTATGAATTAATCAAAAAAAATCAGATCCTCATCATGATATTATTGCAACACCATAATGCCTAAAGGCCAATAGCATCCAGAGCCCTAATATTCAAATATATATATACACACATATATACACACACATACATACATATAGGTTTTTGTTGTTGTTGTTTAATTTTGTTCAGCTACCTTGACATTGTTTCTGTGCTATTTCAGTGACAAAAGCAAACAACAGGATGTTTAAATTTAAGACTTCTTGTTTTGGAGCCAACAAGAGATATTCTGTTCCTTGATCAAAGAAAACAAAGCAAGACCTCATCCGTCGCTTTACAGCAGACAAAGCTTTCAGGGATAATAAGTTTAGAAACATAGTTAGCAATGACATTTCTGACAGTGCAACCCAAAGCCATAAAAAACAAAGTAAAAAATTAGCTTATTAAAGGATTTCAACTAGAGTCACTACCTTATTTACAACTTACATATTTGTAATTTGAGCTACAACACTTTTTCCAAAACAACAGCAATACTTTTCCAACAATAAGAAAAAAAAAATCTCTTATTTCCTCTACTTCTTTGGGACACATTTTCTTTAATCAATGTAAGTCAAAATAAATTCAACATTTTCTGTAAATATTGACTGGAAGGAATCGCCCACAATGCTTCCACAAGGTCTCAGATCCGGCTGAAGTCTGGGTTCTGCTTAGTCTTCCTGACACATGAAAGATGGAAAATGTTCCAGAGTCTACCATGCTGCGTTTCAGATGATGGCTTGGCACAGTGTGCTCCTGGAGATAAGCCAAGCATTCACATGCTTCCATAAGCAGGATACACTCCTCACAAGCATCCTTGGCAGGAGCTCACCTTCACATAATTGTAATGGTTCTGCTAAAGAGAACTCTAAATTGAAAATAACAGGAGGCAAGGAGAAGACAGTCCATGTCTTAAAATTTAAAAAACAAAATTGGCAATAAACCATCCTGAGAAAAGAGTATCCCAACAGTCCTAGAGTAATGCATAACCTTAACTTTTTTTTTTTTTTTTTTTTTTGCCAAAAACCAATAAGCCAGTTCAAAGACTTGCAATAATAAATAATAAGGGCTATCATTTCTTCAAGGGCTAGTGTCTGCCAGGGAGTATGTTAGGTACTTGCTGGGTGGGAGCTGAAGTAAGCTAAACTGGAGTTCGCAAGTATCAGGCATTTTGGAATAAACATTGGTAGTCTCCAAAGATTCAAAATAGGTGAGGGCTTTAGTCCTCCCTTCTAGTGAACAAGCAGAACTTGAACCTCCTAAGCTCTGTGAAGTTGACTGGCTACTTATGCCTCTGTGGGCTCAGACGTTCATGTGCAAAATAAGAAAGGAACACTAATCCTGACACCCAGGCTTCTGGGTTATAGGAGTCTTAATCAAAACTCCTGTCACTACAGATTATTGTGATGACAACTCTTTGACTACTTACACCTACTTTTAGATGGTACTTAATCAAAAGCATAAATGCTTATTCACATAAAAACTACCCGTTCAGATTTAACATTACCACATAATATTGATGAAATCCTGTGTAGCCTCTGACGAATGGCTCACCTAAGATGGATATTTCCATCCAAATCGTATCATTATATGTTTTACATAGTTAAGCTTTTATTGATTTTAACACTCCATTAGTTTCACTGATGCTTCATCCCTAACATATATAAACAGTCTAGTAAGCATTACAAGTAACAAATCATTTTTCACTGCTCTCAGTTAAATATGGCTCAGCAAGGCAGCTGAGACCCCTCTACTCAAGGAAAAGAAAACACCCATACTATACTTTAGCAGGTAGAGGTTTCTGACAGATACCCCATTTGAAGGCACTGATGAGTGGAACGCTCTCCCTCACACACTCAAATCTACGTAATAACTCAAATCTACATAATGACTAAACAGTAATGTAAAAAAAATTAGGAAGCTTAATAAGTATAAAAACTTCATCATTTGCCAGTTAAGGTTAAGAAGTTGTTATTGAAGTTATTTATACTTTTTTTTATATACAGGACACTTTTATAATCTATCTGAAGAGTCAAAAGAATGGTGCTGAGTAGTTTATCTTTATATATTATCTTTTCCTCTTACTCGTTGTTGATTTTGTTTCTGCTGAATCTCTATTTTTTTCTTGTATTTTATTTTGGTGAGTAGGATTGTTAGTTTCCTTTGCGGTTACCTTACTATTTGCCCCTATTTCTCTAAGTTTAAACCTGACCAAGTGGGATTCGTAACGGGTATGCAGGAATGGTTCACCATTAGAAAAACAATTAATGTAATCCATCCTATAAATAAAACAAAACACAAGAATCAAATGATCTTATCAATTGATGCAGAAAAGGCATTTGACAAAGTTCAACACCCATTCAGATAAAAACTCTCAGCAAAATAGGAATAGAAAGAAAATTCCTCAACATAATAAAGGGCATTTATACAAAACCAACAGCCAGCATCATCCTAAATGGAGAGAGTCTGAAAGCATTCCCCTCGAGATTAGAACCAGACAAGGATGCCCTTTATCACCACTCTTATTCGACATTGTGCTGGAAGCCCTAGCCAGAGCAATTAGGCTAGATAATGAAATAAAAGGCATCCAGGTTGGTAAGGAAGAAGTAAAAGTATCTCTATTTGCAGATGACATGATCTTATACACAGAGAATCCTCAAACTGAAACTAATAGAAGAGTTCCGCAGAGTATCAGGATACAAGATAAACATATATAAATCACCTGAATTCCTCTACATCAACAAAAAGAACATCAAAGAGGAAATCACCAAATCAATACCATTTACAGTAGCCCCCAAGAAGATAAAATATTTAGGGACAAATCTTACCAGAGACCTATACAAAGAAAACTACAAGACACTACTGCAAGAAACCAAAAGAAACTGCCGTAAGTGGAAAAACATACCTTGCTCATGGATAGGAAGATTTAACATTGTAAAAATGTCTATTCTACCAGAAAGTGATCTATAGATTTAATGCGATTCTGATCCAAATTTTTTAATGAGATGGAGAAACAAATCACCAACTTCATATGGAAGGGAAACACGCCCCAGATAGGTAAAGTATTACTGAAAAAGAAGAACAAAGTAAGAGCCCTCACACTAACTGATTTTAGAACCTATTATACCATCACAGTAGTCAAAACAGCCTGGTACTGATACAACAGATACACAGACCAATGGAACAGAATTGAGAATCCAGACATACATCCATCCACATATGACCATCTGATGTTTGACAAAAGCCCAAAGTCAGTTAAATAGGGAAAAGACAGTCTCTTTAACAAATGGTGCTGGCATAACTGGATATCCATCTGCAAAAAAATGAAACAAGACCCATACCTCACTCCACGGACAAAACAAGCTCAAAATGGATCAAAGACCTAAATATAAAATCTAAAACGATGAAGATCATGGAAGAAAAAAACAGGGACAACGTTAGGACCCCTAATACATGGCATAAATGGTATACAAAACATTATTAAGAATGCAGAAGAAAAACTGGATAACTGGGAGCTCCTAAAAATCAAACACCTATGCTCATCCAAAGACTTCACCAAAAGAGTGAAAATACTACCTACAGACTGGGAAGAAATTTTCAGCTATGGCATTTCTGATCAGCGCTTGATCTCTAAAATCTACATGGTACTGCAAAAACTCAACTACAAAAAGACAACCCAATTAAAAAATGGGCAAAGGATATGAACAGGGACTTCACAAAGGAAGACATTCAGGTAGCTAACAGATACATGAGGAAATGCTCACAGTCATTAGCCACTAGAGAAATGCAAATCAAAACAACAATGAGACACCATCTCACACCAACAAGACTGGCATTAATCCAAAAAACACAAAATAATAAATGTTGGAGAGGTTGTGGAGAGATTGGAACACTTATACACTGCTGGTGGGAATGTCAAATGGTACAGCCACTTTGGGAATCAACTTGGCGCTTCCTTAAAAAGCTAGAAATACAATTACCGTATGATCCAGCAATCCCACTCCTTAGAATATATCCTAGAGAAATAAGAGCCTTTATGCAAACAGATATATTCACTGCAGCACTGTTTACAATAGCAAAAAGATGTCTGCAACCAAGGTGCCCATCAACAGATGAATGGATAAATAAATTATGGTATATTCACACAACTGAATACTACACATCGACAAAGAACAATGATGAATCCATGAAACGTTTCATTAACATGGAGGAATCTGAAAGGCACTATGCTGAGTGAAATTAGTCAGTTACAAAAGGACAAATATTGTATGAGACCACTGTTTTAAGAACTCGAGAAATAGTTTAAACAGAGAATATTCTTTAATGGCTTCGAGAGTGGGGAGGGAGGGAGGGAGACGGGTATTCACTAATGAGAGAGTAGACAAGAACTATTTTAGGTGAAGGAAAAGACAACACAGAATATAGGAGAGGACAGCACAACTGGACTAAACCAAAAGCAAAGCAGTTTCCTGAATAAACGGAACGCTTCAAAGGCCAGCGTAGCAGGGGCAGGGATCTGGGGACCATCTAGGTCAACGGGCATAATAAAATCTATTAAGAAAACATTCTGCATCCCACTTTGGAGAACAGCATCTGGGGTCTTAAACGCTAGCAATGGGCCATCTAAGATGCATCAATTGGTCTCAACCCAACTGGAGCAAAGGAGAATGAAGAATACCAAGGACACAAGGTAATTATAAGCCCAAGAGACAGAAAGGGCCACATAAACCAGAGACTACATCAGCCTGAGACCAGAAGAACTAGATGGTGCCTGGCTACAACCAATGACTACCCTGACAGGGAACACAACAGAGAACCCCTGAGGGAGAAGAGCAGTGGGATGCACACCTCAAATTCTGGTAAAAAGACCAGACTTGTGGTCTGAGACTAGAGGGACCCTGGAGGACATGGTCCCCAGGCCTTCTGTTAGCCCAGGACAGGAACCATTCCTGAAGCCAGCTCTTCAGAGAGGGATTGGACTGGACTATGGAGTAGAAAATGATACTGGTAAGGAGTGGGCTTCTTGGATCAAGTAGACACATGAAACTATGTGGGCAGCTCCTGTCTGGAGGGGAGATGGGAGGGCAGAGGAGGGGTCAGAAGCTGGCTGAATGGACACGAAAATTGAGAGAGAAGGAGTGTGCTATCTCATTAGGGGGAGAGCAACTAGGAATATATACCCACCCATATCCAGTGCTCTCGAGTCAATTCCGACTCATAGTGACCCTATAGAACGGAGTAGAACTGCCCCATATAGTTTCCAAGGAGCGCCTGGCGGATTCAAACTGCCGACCTCTTGGTTAGCAGCCATAGCACTTAACCACTATGCCACCAGGGTTTCCAGGAGTACATAGCAAGGTGTATATAAGTTTTTGTATTAGAGACTGACTTGATTTGTAAACTTTCACTTAAAGCACAATAAAATTAAAAAAAAAAGAAAAAAAGAATGGTAACCCAGTCTATTTACGGAGACATTAGTACTGTTTAGCACTATTTCCAGTTCTCCTCCTTCTGGACACACTTTCTTATAGATGAGTGGGACTATTTGAATAATTTTAGCCAATGGGTTCTCAGCAGAAGTGATACGTGTCTCTTTTCACTTAAGGCATTCTGTCCAGAGGAAAGAGCTTCCCGCGTTTTCTTCCTGTGTCTCTGTGATCCTGGAAGTATACATGATAGAGATGGAGCCTCTACAGAACCTAGGAACCTGAGTGACTATATCGAGCAGAGCTTCCCTTTTGACTCACAATGGGCACATAGCATGAGTGAGAAATAAACATTTGTTGGAAGATTTGGCGGTACTTTGTTAGTGAAATATAAGCTAGCCTACCTTAATGAGTCTACCATTTAAAACGACCACATACTCACTGTGAGTATGGACTGCAAAAATCCCTATTTTGGTTTAAAAAAAAAATGGGGACATGAGCTGGATCTAACAGAAACCTTTCACTTCATTTTAAGGGAAAACATTAGTGACAACACCAGATAAAGAACCCAGAAAGTCTCAGAATCACTGATCACAAAAAGTATGACTGCCTACCTTCTGCTCTTCTGCCAAAGAAATCTAGTTCCAGGAGTGGAAGGGCCTCAGGAAAAGGACTAAATATCATCCCCAGCTTAGATCTTCTTCTCAGCTTTTATTCATCCTCGGCTGTGGGCATCCAGGGGCGGTTTCCACCTGTTACCTTGTTGTTGCTAGGTGCTGTCGAGTGGGTTTCGATTCGCAGCAACCCTATGTACAAAAGAACAAAAAACTGCCCCTTCCTACACCATCCTCACAATCATTGCTCTGTTTGAGCCTACTGTTGCAGTCACTGGATCAATCCATCTCCTTGAGGGTCTTCTTCTTTTTTGCTGACCTTTTACTTTACCAAACATGATGTCTTCCTTCAGGGAATGGTCCCTCCTAATAACATGCCCAAAGTAGGTGAGACAAAGTCTCTCCATTCTCACTTGTAAGGAGCATTCTGGCTGTACTTCTTCTAAGACAGATTTGTTTATTCTTCTGGCAGTCCATGGTATATTCAATATGCGTCACCAACACCATATTTCAAAGGCATCAATTCTTCTTCTGTCTTCCTTATTCATTGTCCAGTTTTCGCATGCACATAGGCAACTGAAAAGACCATGGCTTGTCCTCAAAGTGACATTTTTCATTTTTAACACTTTAAAGAGGCCTTTACAGCAGATATGCCCAATGCGATATGTCATTTGATTGCTTGACTGTTGCTTCCATGGGGGTTGATTGTGGATCCATGTAAAATGAAATCCCAGACAACTTCAATATTTACTGCTTATTATGCTGTTGTTTATTGGTCCAGTTGTGAGGATTTTTGTTTTCTTTATGCTAATGTGTAATCCATACTGAAGGCTACAGTCTTTGATTTTCAGCAGTAAGTGCTTCACGTTCTCTTCGCTTTCAGCAAGTAAGGCTGTGTCATCTGTATATTACTGGTTGTTAATGGGTCTTCCTCCAATTCTGATGTCCTGTTTTTCTTCATATAGTCCGGTTTCTCAGATTATTTGCTCAGCATACAGACTGAATAGGTATGGTGAAAGGGTACAATCCTGACAGTCCTTGTTCTGTTTGAACAACTGCATATTGGTCTGGGTACAGATTCTGCATGAGCACAAGTAAGTGTTCTGGAATTCCCATTCTTCGCAATGTTATCCATAATTTGTTATGATCCACACAGTCGAATGTCTTTGCATAGTCGATAAGACACAGGTAAACATCTTTCTAGTATTCTCTGCTTTCAGCCAAGATACACTGACATCAAAATGATATCCCTCATTCCACGTCCTCTTCTGAATCTGGCTTGAATTTCTGGCAGTTCCCTGTTGATGTATGTTATAACCATTTGTGAATTACATTCAGCAAGATTTTACTTATGAGTGATGTTAATGGTATTGTTTGATAATTTCCACATTCTGTTGTATTACCTTTCTTTGGAATGGGCATAAATATGGACTTCTTATGATCAGTTAACCAGGTCACTGTCTTCCAAGTTTCTTGGCACAGACAAGTGAGTACCTCCTGCGCTGCATCTACTTGTTGAAACATCTCAATTGGTATTCCATCAGTTCCTAGAGACTTGTTTTTTGCCCATGTCTTCAGTGCATCTTGGACTTCTTCCTTAAATACCATCAGTTCTTGATCATATGCTACCTCCTGAAACTGCTGAATTCTGACCAATTCTTTTTGATACAGTGCCTGTGTATTCCTTACATTTTCTTTGGATGCTTCCTGTGTCGTTCTAATATTTTGTCCATAGAATCCTTCAGTATTGCAACTCAAGGCTTGAATTTTTTCTTCAGTTCTTCCAGCTTGAGAAATGCTAAGTGTGTTCTTCCTTTTTGGTTTTCTAACTCCAGGTCTTTGCACATTTCGTTATAATACTCTACACTTCTTCTTCTCGAGCTGCCCTTCGAAATCTTTTGTTCAGCTCTTTTACCTCATCGTTTCTTCTGTTTGCTTTAGCTACTCTACATTCCACAGCAAGTTTCAGAGTCTCCTCTATCATCCATTTTTGTCTTTTCTTCCTTTCTTGTCTTTTCAATGACATTTTGCTCTCTTCACGTATGATGTCTTTGATGTCCCCCCACATCTCATCTGGTCTTTGGTCAAATCTATTCTTGAGATGGTCTCTAAGTTCAGGCAGGATATACTCGATGTCGAACTTTGGCTATCGTGGACTTGTTTTACTTTTCTTCAGCTTCAACATGAACTTGTATACAAGCAACTGATGATCTGTTCCGCAGTTGGACCTTGACCTTGCTCTGACTGATGACATTGAGCTTCTCCATCATCTCTTTCCACAAATGTAGTTGATTTGATTCCTGTGAATTCCATCCGGCCAGGTCCACATGTACAGTCTCCATTTATGTTGCTAAAAAAAGGTATTTGCAAGCCACCATGGTATGACAAACTGACAGACGAGTGGTGGGCACATTACCTACTTCTCCTATATTTCCTCCTGACACAACACAAAGAGGGGCAGTTTTCAGAAGCAGTTCTCATCTAAGGACTAAAGAATTGTCAGAGGTACATGATGGAGGTACTAGGAAAAGACAAATTTCCCTGCTTACTAAAAAAAATAAGTCCTCTTAATTCATATCTTCAAAGTGTTTTCCTGATATCAATTGAAGTATTGTCAATTTTCATATGCCCAGGCATATGCACAGCATGTGTACAAAAGCCCATGATAAAATCAAGTATAAAGTATTATTTTATCAATGGTACTAACCATCTCATACCTATAGATAATCAATAGCCAAATATAACCACCCAAAAACCAAGCCCAATGCCGTCGAGTCAAATTCTGACTCATACCAATCCTGTAGAACAGCGTACAACTACTCAATAGGGTTTTCAACCGTAAATCTTTACAGAAGCAGGCTGTCACATCTTTCTCCCATGAAGTGGCTTGTGGGTTCGAACTGCCAGCCTTTCGGTCAGCAGCCAAGAACTTAATCACTGGGCCACCAGGGCTCCTTATCTAAGTATAAAGGATCTTAAATCTTCAAATTTAAAATAGCTATTGTTGACTCTGTGGAAAGATATTTCAGTAAAAATTTTCACATATGTAACATATTTGAAGACTTTTAATGAAAGAATATTTCAAAATAAATAGTTTTATTAAAGTTACACATAGAAATTATTAAAGTAAAAAAATTAGAGGGCCCTATGTCCCTTGCTTTTGACAAAAGTGAATTAAATTATAATTATATATGTTGCTAAAATACTGGAAAGCAGTTTTTAAAATATGTTTAGTGTTTTCTTAAAAAAAAGTTTACTCCATTAATCAGGAAAGATTTCCCTCATAAACAAATATAATCTTATCCCACTCCAGCCAAATTTGGGCAAATTCTAAGACAGTGAAGCCCAAATTAGTGAGTTTTTCCCAGTAGACAATTAACAGGAAACTTGGTGATGCTACAGATGTTCATGTTTTTCTTAGTATTTTCAAATTATTATAAACAAACATATCCGTGAGAAATTAGCAATGGGTTCTTTTAGCACCACCAGACTTTCAGTTTAAATTGGGGACATACAAACTAACAACTGGTGGTCAGCATGAAGTAAGTTGGTAGCCTTGGTTTAGCTCCCATTGGACAGGTGTCCTTACCACAGAAAAATTTAACAAAGTAGTAGCAATTGACACCTTTTTTTGAAGGGGAGTGGGCAATTGCCCATGAGGAATAACTGATTTCTTGTTTCCAGAAGTTAACGTACAGATGCAAGTCAGTTTTTGTTGCGTTTGTCTTAGCAGTTGGTATTTGCTTCATCTTTCTCTGCGCTTCTAAAGGCCCATGGAGAAAGCTTATTCTGAATCGTCTAAACAGGAAAACAAATGCAACGGGAGTACTATAATGTATGAGGGTGAGGTTAAAGAGGAAAAGCAGGGGAAGGACATGGGCCACACCCAAGAGGGTCTGAGACCTTCTCTTGAGTCTGGGGAGGGAAAGCAGGATTTCTGGGTTCAGCAGGTACATAAGTTTACACTCCCCCATGCAAAAGCTCCAAGGATGACCACGCCTCTGATGGCAAGCCAAAAGGGTACCATAAGAGCTAAACACTAAACTCTGAGGTCTTGTGAACCTTGGAAAGAGCACCCTAGTTCCAGAATTTTGCTGAGAAACAGAGTAAACTAGCTTTGAATGGAACTTGACTATTTGTTCAAGGAGATGATCAAAAGGAACAGTGTGGGGTCAAGCAGAAGGGCTCTGACCACAGTGAAACTTTGTAAAATTCCCAGGAATTGGTATTACCCAGGAAGAAAACACCAAAACATGGATGAGACTAAATTACCAGTCAAACAAGTGGGTGAGGATATTGAGCAGGTTAACTTCAGTGCAGAGAAGAAAGTCATATGATGTAAAGCATGTTAGTGGTGAGTGAACTAAAGTTGATTTCTACTCCTTAGATAAAAAGCGTTGAAAACTGGACACTTCACACTGATTATGACAGTCTTTTGACATGTAAACTTGACTTGGCTACAGTACTCAGTTATACAATCAAACACTGACCTAGGGGTTAACGTAAAGGTCTTTTGTACATGGGTTTAACGTCCATAATCAGCTGACTTTAAGCAAGGAAGATTATCCTAATTTGGATGGGCACTATTCAATTAGTTGAAAGATCCGAAGAGCAAAGCTGAGGCTTCCCTGATGAAGAAGGGATTCCATCTGTGGATAGAAGCTTTAGCTGGTTCCCAAGAATTCCAGCATCCCCTTCCTGATAACTTGCTCTATGGAGCCAGCCCCCATATTCACATAAGCCAATTCTTTACTATAAATCTCTTAAATATATTTTCTACTGGTTCTGTTCCTCTGATTGAGCCCTGACTTATATACTTGTGCCTCAACCCCTCATTGTAGGATCAGGTGCAGTTATTTAGAGCAGTAGTTTTTCAAACTGCTGACTGTGACCTATACCAAAAAACCCTCTGCCATTGAGTTGAGTCCAACTCATAGTGACCTTAGAGGCCAGAAAAGAACTGTCCCATAGGGTTTCCAAGGCTGTCACTCATTAGAGAAGTAAACTGCCACATCTTTCTCCCATGACTGTGACCTGTGACCTGTAGGGGTTGTAAAATCAATGTAACGGGTCATGAACAACATTGACAGAAGTTAAATAGAAAACATTAGAAAATATCAACATTCGTTACAAGGAGTAAGAGTACATATTTACTTTAAAACTTTCTATTTCAAATAAACACATACATATGTATGTACCATGTCTCAAAGTACAATGGTTATGATTTAGAGCCTAAAGAAACAGTAGCACTTGAATGGTTTTTAAAAAATCTAATCTACACAGAAATTCCCATTTAATTTACATTCTATTCTTAAAAGTCAAAGCAGGGAATACAGACTTTTTAGACTACTGAGCCCATGAACGATGACTTCAAGTGCAGAAATAATTACCCTTCCCACTTCTTCTTCTCGAGCCCTTGAGTCTTCTTGAGCAACAGCTAAGTGGTTGACACTGTGCTCAGCACTGGGAATACCTCATTAATATCAGACCTGTGACTGTAACCAGCATAAGAGCTGTATAGAGGAATGCAGACAATGCTATGGGAGTGCACATCGGAGACATCTAAGCCTACCTGGGAGAGAGTGAAAGAGAGTGGGGAAGAAAGGATTTCCACTGAGATCCCCAAAGCAGAGTCCCCAGCCAGCTGCAGTTAGAGTCAGGAAATAGTGAGTGGGGGCAGTGAGTATGCAGAAGGCATTCTGGGAGGAGGAGTAGCTTTGGCAAGGATAGGCATAAAAGATAAGAACAGAATTATACAGAACACGAGGTAATTTCATATGGCTGAGACTGGAGTGAGGAATGAATGGTAAGAGATGAGGTCAAAGTATATAGGGAGGACTTTGTAACACATGGTCACTTGAGTAAAGTTCACTCAGGATATAGAGTCACTGAAAGCATTTTTCTTTCAGAGAAATGGAGTTTATAAAGAGGATCTGAGGGGATCAGAAATGGAGGGATAGAGGTGAGGTAGGAGCTCCAGGACTCTTCAGTCTTCACACCTCTTCGGGGACTTTGTGAGAGCCTAGGCCCTCCTGGTACTAAGCGACTTTTCCCAAAGTGCCCTGATGGTGTGGCTGGCCATTCACACAACAGCAGAAAGAAGGCAGGGAAATGTCCACACAGCCCTTGCACAGGGACTGAGAAGGAGAAAAGCAAAAGTATCAGCAATCCCACAAGGCATATGAGAAAACTAAGGTCCTGAGAACTGAAGTTCCTTTTCCAAGGTCAGTCAGGCACAACAAAGGCATGAGAGTGACAATAATAAAGGCCTGCCTTTGCCAAACATGCCTGTAACATTTTTAGGGTGAAATTATACATAATAGATGCAAACTAAAAGCCTATCTGCAATCCTGCCTGGAAGTGGTGTCTGTTTCTTCAAGAGAGAAATCATACTTGAGGTTTATAACCATCTACCAGGGGTCAAATAATACAAGAAAAGGATGCATAATTTTCTAAAATCTCAAAGAGATTCAAATGCTGATAGAACTAAAAACAAAAAACTATTTTAGCAAGCATTTCTAACGCCAGTTGAGACTTATACAGCACAACTAAAAATTTTAATTTCTGAAAAGGTCATGAGTAAAATAAGCTTAAATTTTAAACAGCAAGCCAAGGCTAGACATCACGTGGTGGAAAAAACAAAAAACAAAAAAAAAACAAGACTGAAGCACAAACAAGCAACTGTTAGGGAACGCATATATACACAAGGACGCTGAGGCCATGATACAAGCCCAAGCTTGTAAATCCAAGCCTGGAAGCAAAGGGAACTTTACTGCATTCTGGACAACTGTGACCCATGTTAAAATTAATCACATTACCTCCACAAAGCAGAGGCTATTTTTTCCCTCATAAACAAACCATCCCTTCTATTTCAACCTCTCCAAGCACGATAGTCAAATATAATTGACATGTTCTGGATCATCATTGAACATGTCAACATGCAGCTAAATCTACAAGTCATATCTGCTTCATGCTTCCCTAATTTATACGTGAAACCTAAAGAGCAAGAGTATGTTACAGGAAACAAGATAACCGGAAATCTTTGTCAAAACATGTGGAGAACAGTGTTGTCGCATTACTCTTGGTGTGTTTGAAGCCAAAGCAGCTGTCACTACCATTATCGTAGCATTAAGGGTCAAACTTGAGGATCACTGACCCTTGAATCACACTAACTTTGACCACGTATCTTCCAAGAGAATTGATGGCTTTGTAAATATTGTGCTAACCACCATCCTTCTTAAATCAATTGTCTGCACAACTTCGTTATCTAGAGAATAAACTTCAAACACTTTAGCAAAACATCCAAAGGGCTTCAAGGTCTGGCTGCAGCCACTACTTCCTTGCACTCACCCGATTATACAAATAAACGTCGTCGCTAGTTTGTTATATGTTTGAAAAGTTTTCTTACTTTTTTTTTTTTTTTTCTATTCAAAATATCTGTAAGTTCCTTAGGGGTGGGGTACAGTCTTATTATCCCTGAGAAACTTCATCTGCCGGTGCCTGTACTCTCCCAAGCCAAAAAAAACTGCATATAAGAGCTGAAGTCTGTCAATACCTGTGATCACATCATTTCCACCTGCCATCCTGACATCAAGCTGGTCAATGTGTGTGTGATGTGAAAATTAAAATGTTCAGATTTCCTTTAGTCTAGATCTTAGGAGTGGTGGGAAACAGTAACACAGTATGGATGTACTCAAATGTCCTTGAGTCTCTTATGAATCAATCTTGCACAGCCAAAGCACTTAGAAGCAAAGTTGAGCAAAGAATTGTGATTCATTCTTTCGTTTCGGAAGAAACCAAAAAACACTGCCCCGGAATATTGGACTTAATTTGTCGAATATTTTGAAGCCTCACTAGGACAATATCCTCTGACATTCAATGACTTCCCTTTACTCCAGAACTCTTCAAGTCCTTTATTATTCATTTAGTACTTATGGAGCCTTGATGGCACAGTGGTTAAGAGCTTGGCTACTAACCAAAAGGTTGGCAGTTCAAATCCACCAGCTGCTCCTTGGAAACCCTATGGGGCAGTTCTACTCTGTCCTATAGGGTTACTATGAATTGGAATCAACTCAATGGGAATGAGTTTGGTTTTTGGTTTAGTACCTGTATCTTGCCTTTCATGTGTTAATAATATTTTTATATGCTTAAATCTCACTTTACCACTTAACATCTTGAGAACAGGGCCAGTGTCTGTTTTCCCCTTTTTATCCCCAATACATGACATTGTGCTTGACAGAGGGTATCTGCTCAACAGATGCCTGTTGACACAAGTGTCTAATAAGGAATACTGATTGATAAATGCAGTTCTTTTGGAAATTCTGTAACTAAACTCCCTTGAATAGGCATGCCATTCATTCTTGACACAGTTATTCAAGTTTTCCAGACAAACTGGCAACACAAGGAAAGGAATCCTCCCCAGTGCCTGGGCTACTTTACAAGCACTGGCATTTAGGGCACCCAAGGTTCCAGCAATAGCAACCCAACCCAGTACCCAGTGCCGTCGCTGGCATTTAGGGCACCCAAGGTTCCAGCAATAGCAACAGGCAGCAGAAAAATGCAACACAAGGAGCCGGCCCTTAATAAAAAGGCAGTATCAGAAACGAGATACCAAAAGCTAGACCTTGGTGGTTGGGCCTGGTCATTTCTGGCTCTCTTTCCACTCCTTTCAAACAGGCCTCATAAGAATTGAAAAGAAAATTTCAACAGTGACGACTAGGTGGACAATTCTGTTTACAGGCAAAAAGCAGGCCTCCACAGACTCTTCCTTCAGTTATGTTCAAAAATGCCTAGGCAGAGAAATGACAGGTAGGTGATAATGAGGAGATGAAGAGAAGAAAGGTAATTCTGCTACTTTGTGGATAGTTGTCTTATTTAAATCTTGTTAACGATCCTATTTTGCAGATCAGTGACCTTCAGACACATAGATGACAGGTAGTTTGCTCAAAGACACAAAGTAAATACATAAGTGACAGAACTGAAACCTAACCCAAGGTCTGGCTGAATAAAAGTTGATGCTCTTTCCTCCATGCCACACTGCTTTAATAGAAGAAACATTATTAAAAACAAAAGATAAAATGAGTAGCCTTACATAAAATAAGCAATACTTATACACACAGGAAATATAAATGATCCCAACTATGTGTCTGTGTGTGTGTGTATATATATAATACATATATTTTTATATAAACTTACAATAAATATTTTATGGATGAATATTTTATGGATTATGAATAATTTTTATTTCCTTTATATTTCCTCTACCTTTTTATATGTAGAGCTTTGGTAAACAGAAGAAAAATAATAAATATTATCATAAAAATGTTCATTATCAAATCTTGAATGAACAATAAATCTTTCCACGTATGGAAAAAGCAAGTTTGTCTGGCTTTCTATTACTTTAAAACATATTTTAATAGCACTTTCAGTGTTAATTTATATAGTAATAACTGATGTTAACAATTATGTGCCTAAGGAACAAAAAGACTTCGTGCCTTGTAAATCTTATTTGTAAATAAAATCACATTTAGCCTGTTTTTATTTAAGTAGTAAGCATATATATGTCAAGCACTTTAGAATTATGCTTTACAGTTAAGCTGCCACTGACCAAAAAAGTAATTAGTGAATTTTAGCCTTAAACACTGAAAAACCACCAAAGGCTCGACCCTCAATAACAAAGCTAAGATTCCACTTCTTATTCAAGAGAGTTTAGTTACTGGAACACTTTGACTTTAAATTTGAGAATATGCACAGGAAAGTCAACTGTACATTCTATTCTTTCAGACATCTGGCTGAGGGTCTGCTCAGCAGAAAATTACTGCTCATGCTGAGCAAATAATAATAATAACAATACCATGCTTCAGTTGACACGTACTGGGCTTAGTTCACAATGGCTTTGTGAGTGTGTGTTTATGTGGACTTTTTTTTTCTACTATGAAAACAGAAGAACTAGTCCCCCACGTTACAGATTATTACAGCATATTGTTCAGTTTGCATAAGAATATAGCTTTACTTAAAGCTCCATAAAATTCAAAAATAGTTTAATTCAGAAAAATTTAGCTTCTAAAGTAGAAAATCACATAATTTGATAACTAGAAAAGGTCTTAACAATCACATAAACAGGGATGCAAATAAATGCCACACATGCTTCCCACTCCTCCTGGTGAAGAGTGCTAAGCAAGTGCAGTCATCTTCCCAGAATCTTCAGAGCAGCCACTTCCCAACTGATCAAGTTAGGCGAAAAACAAACAAAAAAATCTATTTGCCATATCCATAGTGGCTAAGAGCTCAGCTGTTAACCAAAAGGCTGGCGGTTCAAATCCACCAGCCACTCCTTGGAGACCCTATGGAGCACCTCTACTCTGTTCTACAGGGTCACTATGAGTCAGAATTGACTTGACCTCAACGGATTTAGTGGTTTTTTTTTTTTCTTTGTCTAGTCCCTCATTTTAAACATGAGGGGAGACAATCTAAGACTACACAGTTAATCAAAGCTGATGTGAGAACTAAACTGTCTAGATACATTAGAGTATTCTTGATATTACCTCATATTCTTTCAAAATGGTTCTCTATGAAAAGACAAGTAGCAAAATAAGTCCTTTCACGTGAAACAAATTGATAGTCCTTCTCAGAAAATGATTCCAATTTGGATGTCACAGTTATACTTCACATATGAGTTTCACGCATTAAAAAGCATGTGAAAAGAAAATATGTAAAACTGATACAAGTTGTTTTAAGTTAACTGGATTATGAATTTGCTTTATTGCCTTTAGTAGGCTCATATTTTGGTTTTCTGCACCAAAAAAATGGAAATGAGAAAATTCACTTAATTTTCTATTAAAAAGCAATACATTAGCATTCCTGCTTATAGATGTTGGCATGGTGACTCAGATGATCTGCTCTTCTGCCAGTGTTATCTTAAGTAAGCTGACCTTTTTAGGCCACATTTTCTTCATCTATAAAAATGAGGGAAATGAATTAACTGCTCTCCAAGATCACTTTCTGCTCTAAAATTCTACAACTATACCTATGATCGATCTTGCCATTTGAAAGTAGCATGCATCACTCCATTAATGGTTTCCAGTCTCAGCAGGTCTAGCTGTTTGGGAAAAAGCAACAACCTTCCCCCTGCCTTCATTTTTCTTGTGAAGGGACATCAGTTAGTAAAACCCCTTCAAGCCTACCTCACTGACTCATACCCCCCAAAAAGAAAGATTCGCTTATCTGGCTCATCTATCAGTTATAAGAAACTGAGCCTGTAAAACTCAGGCTTTTCTCCTTTGGGAATAGGCTGCCTACTGAGTGCCCACATTCTGGTCTGCTCCCTGGTGTTGTAATTTTTAGGGCTGGGGAGGCCAGTGGTTTTTTCAATACCAACAGGTACTGAGCAGATAATTTTGACTGATACTGGAGCTAGGAATTTCCCAAAATCCATTGCCATCGAGTCAGTTCCTACTCATAGCAACCTGATAGGAGACACTAGAACTGCCCCATAGGGTTACCAAGGCTATAATCTTTACAGAAGCAGACTGCCACATCTTTTCCCCGTGGACCAGCTGGTGGGTTCAAACCACTGACCTTTCAGTTAGCAGCTGAGCACTTAACAACTGCACCACCAGGATTCCTTTTATGAACTGAGGATAGCCATCACTGCCACACACCTATGCCACATCCTCCTAGTTAGCCTTTAACAAAAGATAGTTAATGCTATAGCTCTAACTTCTGCCTATGGAATGCCTAGGTGGCACCAACAGTTAAGGGCTTGACTAGTAGCTAAAGGTCGGCAGTTCAAATCCACACAGAGGTGCTTCAGAAGACAGGACTGGTGATCTACCTCTAAAAGGTCACAGTCTTACAAACCCCATGGAGCATTTCTACTCTGCACAAACGGGGTCACCATGAGTTGGAATCAACTCAATAACTAACAACAACTTTTGTCTCATCTCTCAAGTGGTTCAGAATATGGCAGAAAAGAAGAATACTGTTCTTCAGGCTCCTCAAACTCCACCATCCAAAATATGGTTTGTTCAGTAAACACAGGCAGTTTCAGTTACGGGAGCGGCTTGTCCTCTTTTAACTTTAAGGTTCCTGGGTTGCATATTGTTTTCTAAGTGTTTAAAAACACTTGTGAAATTTCCAAAATTCAAAGGAAATAGGAACTGGGTATGTGTAAGGGCACTCTTGTAAGGGCACTGCCATGCATTTAATTCTCTTAAAGCAGAAACTGGGCCATCAGGTCCAGTACACTCCATCTCTTACACAGCTTGAGTTTCTTTCTTCTTCTCCAAAGTGACAAATGTGCTTCTCATTTATCACCTTGAATATTAAGCTATTAAGTCCCAATTCCCAGCGACTCAGTTACCACTCTAATCACCTCACACTGTCACTGCCAGACCACTGTATCAGCCAGAGCTCTTCACAGAAACAGAACCAAGAGGAGATTTTATATACAAAAACATATATATATATATATATTTTTTTTTTTTAAGGAATTGGCTCACATAATTGTGGGGGTTGGCAAGTCTAAAAACAATAGAAAGAATCAACAAAACCAAAAGTTGGTTCTTTGAAAAGATCAATAAAATTGACAAACCACTGGACAAATTAACAAAAGAAAAACAGAAGAGGATGCAAATAACACAAATAAGAAATGAAAAACTGTACTCCAACAAATTTGAAATGGACAAATTTCTAGAAACACACTACCTGTACCCATTGCCGTCCAGTTGGTTCCGACTCACAGTGACCCTACAGGACAGGGTAGAACTGCCCCATGTGGTTTCCAAGGAATAGCTAGCCGATTTGAACTATCGACCTTTTGGTTAGCAGCTTAACCACTTTGCCATCACGGTTTCCGTAGAAACACACTACCTACCCAAATTAACACAAACTGAGGTAGAAAATCTGAACAGACCCGTAACAAGAGAAGATAATTTATAAGGTAATAAAAAAAATTTTCCCCAAAAAAAAGCCCTGGCCCAGACGGCTTCACTGGAGAATTCAACCAAGCATTACGAGAAGAGCTCATACCAGTACTACTCAAACTATTTCAGGGCACAGAAAGGGAAGGAATATTCCCAAATTCACTCTTTGAAGCCAGCATAACCCTGATACCAAAGCCAGGTTACGGCAAGACAAAAAAAGAAAATTACAGACCAATGTATCTCATAATTACAGATGCAACAATTCTCAAGAAAATTCTTGCCAAAAGAATTCAGAGTCATATAAAATATATATATAAACATACACACTGCAACTACCTGATCTCAGAACCTACTATACAGCCATGGGAGTCAAAACAGCCTGGTACTGGTACAACGACAGACACATAGACCAATGGAACAGAAACGAGAACCCAGACGTAAATCCATCCACCTACGGTCAGCTAATCTTTGACAAAAGCCCAAAGTCCATTAAATGGAGAAAAGGCAATCTCTTTAACAAATGATGCTGGCAAAACTAGATGTTCATCTGTAAAAAAAATAAAACAGGACCCAAACCTCATGCCATGTACAAAAAAACAATTCAAAATGGATCAGACCTAAATTTTTTAAAACCTATTGTCATCAAGTCAATTCTGTCTCATAGCAACTGTTCAGGACAGCGTAGAACTGCCCCAAAGGGTTTCCAAGGTGCAACTGGCGAATTCAAATGGCCAGCCTTTGGTTAGCAGCCAATCTCTTAACCACTGGCTCCAAGACCTACATACAAAACCTAAAATTATAAAGATCGTGGAAGAAAAATTTGGGACAATGCTAAGGGCCCTAACAGATAGGGTAAATAGTATACAAGCTATAACCGACGATATACAAAGACCAGAAGATAAACTAGATTACTGGGATCTCCTAAAAATTAAACACTCGTGCTCATCAAAAGACTCCACCAAAAGAGTAAAAAGAGAACCTACAGGCTGTGAAAAAAAAATGTTAGCTACAACATATCCAACAAATCTCTAAAATCTCTAAAATACTTTGATACCTCAACAACAAAAAGACAAGTTATCCAGTTAAAAAATGGGCAAAGAATATGAACAGACACTTCACCAGAGAAGACACTCAAGCAGCTAACAGACACATGAGGAAATGCTCAAGATTATTAGCCATTAGAAAAATGCAAATCAAAACTAAAATGAGGTATCATCTCAAACCAACGTTACTGGCACTAATAAAAAAAAAGAACAACAGTAACAAATGTTGGAGAGGGTTGTGGGATACTGGAACTCATCTGCACTGTTGGTTGGAAGGTAAAATGGTACAACCACTATGGAAAATGACATGGCAGTTCCTTAAAATGCTAGAAATATAAATACCATACAATCCAGCTGTCCTCGTCCTAGGAGTATATCTTAGAAAAATAACACCTGTCATATGAACAGACATATGCATACCCACGTTCACTGCAGCATTATTCACAAAAGCAAAAAGATAGAAACAACCTAAGTGTCCGTCAACAGATGAATGGATAACAAATTATGGTACACACACAAAATGGAATACTAGGCAACAATAAAGAACGATGACGAAGCTGTGAAACACCTGACAACATGCATGAATCTGGAGGGCATTACGCTGAGTAAAATAAGTCAATCACAAAAGGACAAATACTGGATTACACCACTATCATCAAAGCTCAAGAAAAGATTTACACACAGAAAGAAACAATCTTTGATGGTTACCAAGCAGGGGAGAGATGGGGATGGGAAATCACTAACTAGATATTCAAAAACCAAAAAAAAATAGTACGTAAGTGTTAACTTTGGTGAAAGGAAAGGCAATACACAATATAGGGGAAGTCAGCACAACTTGACCAAGGCAAAGTCATAGAAGCTTCCTGGACACATCCCAACACCTTGAGGGACCAAGTTAATGGGACTAAGGGCTGGGGACCATAGTCTTGGGGGACACCTAGGTCAACTGGTATAACATAGTTCATAAAGAGAATGTTCTACATCCCACTTTCATGAGTGGTGTCTGGGATCTTAAAAGCTTGTGAGTAGCCATCTAAGATACATCTACTGGTCCCATCCTGTCCGGAGCAAAGGAGAATGAAGAAAACCAAAGACACAAGTGAAATATTAGTTTGTTCAAAGGCCTTATGGACCAAAAGTACATAGCCTCTTCCAGCCTAAGCCTAGAACAACTAGATGGTGCGCGGCTACCACTGACCTCTCTGACAGGGTCACAATAAAGGGCCCTGTACAAAGAGGAAGAAAAATGCAGGAAAAATTCAAATTAACTAAAAAAGACCAGACTTACTTGTCTGATAGAGACTGGAGGAACCCTCAAGACTATGGCCCCCAGACACCTTTTTAACTCAGAACTGAAATTACCCTTAAATTTCACCCTTCAGTCAAAGATTAGACAGGTCTATAAAACATAACAATAACACACATGAGGAACGTGCTTCTTAGCTCAATCACGTATATGAGACCAAATGGGCAACAGCACTGTGCCACTAGGGCTCCAATTAGTCACTAGGGAAATGCAACTCAAAATCACAACATTAGTCATTAACCAAAAAACCAAATCTGTTGCCACAGAGTCAATTCTGACTCACAGTTACCCAGTAGGACAGGGCAGAACTGCCCTATAGGGTTTCCAAGGAGCGGCTAGTGGACTTGAACTGCCAACCTTTTGGTTAAGTAGCTGAAGGCTTATCCAATTAGCCATTAGGGAAATGCAAATCAAAATCATGATGGAATACCACTTTACCCCTACTAGAATGCCTATTATTTTTTTTTTAAAAAAGGTATTTAAAAAAAAGAAAGTATGTATCCTCAAATAAAATATTTAGGATATGCCTGATTAGAGAAAGAAAAATTAAAAAAAAAAAAAAAAAGACAGCAATTTCTCAATGGGATAAAAGTAAACACCTGGGCGCTGTACATTCACATCTAATTATGCTTACATCTATGGCTTAAAGCTGAGAGAAAATTACACTATCTCAGCACAACTCCATTAGGTGGCTTATCAGAATGGAATGACAATAAAAATGTTTATAGGAGTATTTGGAGTCTTCATACAATGAATTAGCCTTATACTTTGGGCCCTGTTATATTCTAAACTCCTTTTTTGAACTGAAATACCACTTTCATAATTTTACTGACTTCTTGTCTGAAGTACCAACTAATTTATGAGTTATGTTCACTATTTTCCTTGATACTATTGTCATTAATCTTGGGCTGAACTTCAAACATGAGTGTAATAACCCCCTTTTGAATCTTCAAATTTTAATGTGATATTTTACTAGTGAAGTTCAGTAGAAATGTCTAAGAAAAGGAATGCTTTGCCCAGTACAGCGAAGCAAGGCCTTTGTTATCTTTTTAAGAAAACTCTTTCTAGTATTTAGAGGTAAATAGAAAGGTCCTTTGATGATACTGAATTAACTCCTTACTTCAACAAATCCTACAGCTGTAAGTACTGCTGAAGAATCCGAAAGTCATTTCGTCAATGAGAAGACAATAGACTCAAACAAAACACTACTTGCCAAGTTAATTAAAATTCTTTCCCATATCTTTTTCATTTTCCCTTGTAGTTTTTTCTAAGACTTCTATTACCATGCAATGTGTCCTGGATCTTTAATTTCCAAATTAGTTCAATTTAAAACCAATGCCAAAATCAGAAAATTTCTCCAAGTTTTCATTAAAGTTTCTTTTTATTTCATGTAGTCCTTTTATTGCTCTCTGCCTTTTGTACACAATCCACATATCTAGTAACAATCAACCTATTTCTCTGCCCTGGTTGACCTCTAACAAACACAGGATTTTATCCTAAACTTCTCCTTTAACACATGCATTATATTTTGTTTCAGTTCATTGGTAAATGGCAACATTAAATATTATTTTAATCAACTTCAATGACCTTGTCAAATCTGAACTGTAGGAGACAAATTTTGCAGATACAATTTTCAAAAATACAGGAAATTATATCACAATTTAATTGTCATTATTTACATTTTTTTCCATGTAGGCTTCACTTTAATTCAAATTAAGAGATGAAGTGAAGTGAAATATACTATAAGTCCTTTATATGAAAGTAATCAGTAGACACTATATAAAGATTCCTTCATGTTTTTTTTTTTTTAAGGCTATGTTGTTTAATGACTGCGTAAGATAAAGCATCTTGGGAATCTTTACAGTTTCTTAAGGCAGAAGACGGGGTCACTGATTTGAGACATTTCTTCATTTCTATTATAGGCATTTGATGATATAAACATCTAAGTACTACTTCAGCAAATTTTGATATGTTGTGTTTTCATTTTCCTTAAATTCAAAATTTCCTTTTGATTTCTCCTTTGACTCATGGGCTATTTATTTATTCATAGTTTTTACTGCGCTTTAAGTTAAAGTTACAAATCAAGTCAGTCTCTCACACAAGAACTTATATACACTTTGCTACACACTCCCAACTGCTCTCCCCCTAGTGAGACAGCCCGCTCCCTCCTTCTACTCTCTCTTTTCATGTCCATTTCGCCAGCTTCTAACCCCCTCTACCCTCTCATCTCCCAAGATCCAAGAAGCTCACTACTCACCAGCGTCTCTCTCCAACCCATTGTCCACTCCAATCCCTGTCCGAAGAGTCAGCTTTGGGAATGGTTCCTTTCCTGGTCCAAAAGAAGGTCTGGGGGCCATGACCACTGGGGTCCTTCTAGTCTCAGTCAGACCATTAAGCTTAGACTTTTTACGAGAATTTGGGGTCTATATTCTCCTGCTTCCTCAGGGGTTCTCTGTTGTGTTCCCTGTCAGGGCAATCATCAGCTGTAGCCAGGCACCATCTAGCTCTTCTGGTCTCAGGCTGATGTAGTCTCTGGTTTATGTGGCCCTTTCTGTCTCTTCAGCTCGTAATTACCTTGTGTCCTTGGTGTTCTTCCTTCTCCTTTGGTCCAGGTGGTTTGAGACCAATTGATGCATCTTAGATGGCTGCTTGCTAGCATTTAAGACCCAGATGCCACTCTCCAAAGTGGGATGCAGAATGTTTTCTTAATAGATTTTTTTATGCCAATTGACTTAGATGTCCCCTGAAACCAGACTCATGGGTTATTTAGAAGTATATCATTTAGTTTTAAACATATGGGGATTTTCCAGAGATATTTCTGCTATTGGTTTCTAATTTTAGTCCATTGTGGTCAGAGAGCATGCTTTATATGATCTGAATCTCTTTTTAATTTATGGAGACTTGTTTTATGGCCCAGAATGTGGTCTGACTTGGTAAATGCCCCAGGTGCACTTGAAAAGAACTTGGACTCTGCTGTTGTTAGGTGGAGTGTTCTATGAATGCCAATTAGGACCAGTTAGAGTGTTCAAGCCCTCAATATCTTCATTGATTTTATTCAATATTTTTACAATATTTCTTCTATCAACTATTGGCACAGGGATGGTTTCATCAATTTCTCCTTCGAGTTCTATCAGTTTTTGCTTCTTGTATTTGGAACTCTGATATTAGATGTATAAGCATTCAAGGTTGTTATGGCCTCTTGGTCAAATGATACCTTTATTATTATAATATGGTCTCCTTTTAGCTGTTATATTCTATACACTGGAATTTCCTTTGTACGATATTAATATGGCTACTCCAAACCAAAAAACCCACTGCTGTCGAGTCGATTCCAACTCATAGCAACCCTACAGGACAGATAAGAACTGCCTCACAGAGTTTCCAAGGAGCGCCTGGTGGATTTGAACTGCCGACCTTTTGGTTAACAGCCATAGCACTTAACCACTATGCCACTCAGGTTTCCATAGCTACTCCAGCTTTCTCTTATTAGTACTACTGTGATATATCTTTTTGAATTATTTTGCTGTAAACCTATTAGAATCTTTATATGGAAGTTGATTTTATAGGCAGCACTTGCTTTTAACCAATCTCTACCTTTTAATTGGGTTATTTAGAACATTTACATTTAATGCAATTATTGTTAGGGTTGAGTTTAAATCTACCAATTATTATTTCTTTCTTTTTCTGCCCCATTTTTTCTTTGTTCCTTTTTTTTTTTTGCCATGTTTTGGATTTACTGAGTATTTTTTATGATCTATTTCATCTTCATTTTGCCTTATTAGTTAGAGCTGTTTCCTATGTTATTTTTAGGGGTTGCTTCACAGTGCGTAGTATGTAACATTAATTAATCTCAATCAACTCCCAAGTGATATTATACTATTTTGTACAGATAATAAAACCCGCTGCCATGAAGTCGATTCCTACTCATAGTGACTCTATAGAACGCTGTAGATCTGCGCCATAGGGTTTTCAAGGAGCACCTGGTGGATTTGAACTGCCAACCTTTTGGTTAGCAGCTGTAGCTCTTAACCACTATGCCACCAGGTTTTCTGTATAGAGAATAAAAACCTGCCAACAGTATACTTGCTTTTCATCTCTTCTATCATTTGTGTTATTATTATCATACATTTCACTTCAACATATGTTATAAACTCTACAATTCATCTTATTATTTTAGCTTTAAGCAGTCAATCATATTATAAGGAGACTTAAAGACAAGGGGAAAAAAGTATTATATTTATTTTTGTACTTAAAAGTTTCTAGTACTGTTCAATCGTTTGTGTATATGCTAGGTTTCCAACTGACATCATTTTCTTTCTGCCTGAAGGACTTCCTTTAATATTTTTGATGTGCAAGTCTGCTGGTAATTAAATATTTCAGACTTTAGATGTCTGAAAAAAATCTTTATTTCATATTAGTTTTTCAAAATAGCCAACTTGATAGGAGTGCTTAGGTTGACAGCTTTTTTTGTAAGGACTTTAAAGATGTTGTTGCTCTGTTTCCTAGCATTTCTAATGTATTTCTGATAAGAAATCTGTTGTCATCTTTGTTTTTGTTCCTTCGTTTTTTGGTTTTTTTCTTTCAGCTACTTTAAAATTTTTGTCTTTATCACTAGTTGTAAGCAATTTTATGTCATTTTTTTGTTTTTGTTTTTCTTGAGGCTGGGTTCATGGAACTACTTGGATGTGTGGATTTATAATTTTCATCAAATTTGTAAATTTTTTATCATTATTTCTTCAAATGTATTTTCATTCCCCAACTTCATTTTTTAATTGAATTACACATAAATTTGTTGTTGTTTTGTTTCTTTAGTGACTTCACTAGAATAGTTCTGTAAAGTCTGTACTCCTTGTGGTATGCAGCCACTGAAGTCTTTGCTTGGTTAGCTTACCAGTTGCTGTCAAGCCAACTCCAACTTATGGCAATCCCATGTGTGTCAGAGAAGAACTGTGCTCCATTGGGTTTTTCCAATGGCTGATTGTTCAGAAGTAGATAACCAAGTCTTTCTTGAAGGTACCTCTGGGTAGACTTCAACCTGCAGCTCTTCCATTAGCAGCCAAATGTGTTAACCATTAGCTCAGTGAATGGTTAGAAAGTGGACAAGACTTCCTTAACTTTCTGGAACCAATAAGTCTCCCAATCTTTGTAGAGGGACTCTGTGTGTGTGTGTGTGCTGGGGCATGCCTTCAACACTGACCAGAAGTTAAACAACTCTGCCCTAGCCTTTACTTCCTGTTTGCACAGAATCTCAGTGTCAGTCAGAGGTGAGAGCCTAGGGCCTTCTCAGGTTTTTCCTGAGCATGCGTACAGCCCAGGGCAAACACACAGAACTACATATGCTCACGGCTTCCTAGAGTGACAAGAACTTGACGGAGCTATTCAAAGCCCCCTGTGAGCATCTCATTCCCTAGCTTTTCCTTTTACACATTTTTGGTTACCCTTTTTGGTTGTCCCAATTATGATCTCTGAGTCAGATCAAATAAAGGCAAGCCTTGCATATGGGATCTTCCAAAGAACCACTAGACAGGTCAAATAATGATAATTCTCCACATATGGGGCTTTGAAGAAGTTTCAACACCATTTGGGCCCCTCCAGTGGCTGCCAGACTGCGGATTTTAACTATAATTGCAAGCTGTTGGTTTTTAAGGTTACCACAGAGCTGGGGGGTGAGGGTGGGAGCAACTTATATTGCCACACAGATTGCTGTTCCTATTTTCAGCCATTTTTCTTCAATAAATGCTTCACAAATTATTGCAAACCTTTGGCTAATTTCCAGAGTCTAAAGATGTTGTTTCTGACTTATTTTCGTTGCTTTTATGGAGAAGGTAAATTTTGAAGTCCTTATTCAGCCATTTCTGTTAAGTTCACTGCACATATATTTAGCCACTTGAAACATCTCACAGCTTACTGATGCACCTTTCAAGGTTGTTGATTTTTTCTTCATTTTTTGTTCCCTTTCAGTTTCCATTTCTATGTCTTCAATTCGATTAATTTTTACTTCTCCAAGTCTAATATGCAGTAAATCCCAATCCACTGTACTTTTCATCTCAAAAAAGAAAAAAATTATGTTATTTATCTCTAGAAGTTTCATTTGGATATTTTTTATTTCATACTCTCCATATTTTTACTTAACATTTTCAATCTCTTCTCTAGCACCTCAAACATATGGAACACAGTCATAATAACTTTTAATATCCTTGTCTACAAAGCTATCACCTGTGTCATTTCTAAGTCAGTTTTGATTGGTTTTTTTTTTATTATTATGCCTTTCTTTTCTGCTTTCTTACGTGACTGGCAATTTCTTAGTAAATGGCAGATATTGTGAGTTTTATTTTGTTGGGTGCTGAATATTTTTGTGTTTCTGTAAGTATTCTTAAGTTGCAACCCGCTCCCCCCAACCCCCAGATGCGATTAAGTAGTTTAACCAATTCAGATCTTGATTTTAAGCTCTGTTAAGCAAAAATGGAGCTGCATTTAGTCTAGATTTACTTTTTTCCATGCTACAGAGGAAAGATTCTTCTTTAGTACTCTAACCAATACCCACAGAATTATGAAATTTTCTACTCTGGCTGTTGGAAATAGACACTAGTGAATATCCTAGATGAAACGTTTGGGCTTCCTTCCCTCTAATTCTTTCTGGTGGCTCATTCTATAGCCTTGGGTAGTTTTCTCATATACATTAACTAGTCAATCTTCAACTGAATCTTTGAGGTGGACCCTCTGGAGATCTCTAGAGTTCTGTCTCTGTTCTGCTCTCCCCTTATGAGTACTCTGCCCTGTGTATTCTAGCCAACTTACCTTCCCCAGACACTCAGCTATGTCACTTCATCTCAGTGACACTGACTGAGATGCACTTTGCAGCACCATAGTCTGGAAACTTCCTCAGAAGCTGGGATAACTGTAGGACTCAACCATTTTTTCCCATCTCTCAGGGATCACTGTCCTTCCCTGCCTGATGTCTAATGTCTTCGTTGTTATTTCACATAGTTTGTGCATTTTTTGTTGTCTTTGTTTTAAGTGGAAGAGTAAATCCTATCCTTGTTAGTCCATCATGACTGGAAGCAGAAGTTGAATTTACTCTTTAAATGAACTTGGGAAGAAGCCCAAGTTCTACAGAGAATACAATGGGAAAGATAAATAATAAAAATGTAATAATTTTAAGCTTACTTATGTATTACGTTACTAAAACTCAAAAGCAGCCACAGTAATTGCTTAGACTTTAAATCTACAAACTTTCTTGAAAGAAAGGGTATTTTATTTTTCATATTATTTTTATTTGCTGGCTATGATTATAATAAAAAGGAAACTGCCTTTTATTCAGCTATATTATTATTTTTAAACTTCCTATCTCTACACTGCTTGTATGCAAGGCACATGACTCCCATTTCCCTGCCACTGGTGTGACGCTCAGTCATGTAAAGACACTAGAAACATGCACAGAAACATGCAGAGCCTAATGCGAAATACATTGCACTAGAGTTTTTTCTCAAAAAGTGTGTGTGCGTGTGTGTGAAAGAGAGAGAGTATGTAATAATGAATACCAGTCAGTGCAGAGATTTATCAAAACAAAGATTTGACAAATTGGAAATTCATGGTATGAAAAGACTGGTGAGCTTCAAATCATTTGTATAGTGCCAAAAAAAACCCAAACCCAGTGCTGTTGAGTCGATTCCGACTCATAGCGACCCTATAAGACAGAGTAGAACTGCCCCACAGAGTTTCCAAGGAGCACCTGGTGGATTCGAACTGCCGACCCTTTGGTTAGCAGTTGTAGTACTTAACCACTACGCCACTAGGGTTTCCTTGTATAGTGCAGGAGTCAGCAAATACGATCCACAGCCTGTTTTTGTAAAGTCTCTAAGCTAATAATCGTTTTTATATTTGTCAAGGGGTATAAAAAAGAAAATAGAAATAATAAAACAATGAATCTCTGACAGAGACTGTATGTGTCCCACAAAACCTAAAACATTTGCTATCTGGACCTTTACTGGAAAATTTCCCACGACTGATACAGAGAACAAAGGCTAAAGAAACCTGGAAATTACATACTAATATATAACATAATAATCATAAGCATTTCCTATGTAAAAGTAACATTTGTAGGAAAAAATAAGTGTTTCAGTGGAAATTCACAGATCTTATACAGCATATCCTGGGTTATCAGATTCTAGTCATGCTGTCCTTGAGTTATTTTGCAACTCTGTAAATTGGAGGTAACTGATATATATGTAAATTCTAAACTGTCAGGGAGTGATTTAATTGACTTCCTCTCTCTGTGGAAAAACCAGTTTTGTTACCATTTGCAAGTCATCTCAACATTCTTATATTTCATATAAACCTGAGTCGTTCTGACTTTTCCTTTCAACCTGTTATAGCATCTACTTGGTTCATTGATATCATGTGAGTAAAATAAATTCCTTAACACACGTCCATTCTTAATCTTATTTGAGAGATATGATTTCGCCTTTTTTTTATTATTATTATCTTTTAACGCATTAATAAAAAAAAGATGAGGGAGAAATCAAGGGAAAAGGAAACAGATGTAAATTAATAACCTTGGATTCAGTAACAAGTTGGTAATGGATAGCCTTTACTTCATTAATAAAAGATCACAGATTACTTGATTTAAATTTTAAAGATTACTACTCTAAGTGCAAATAAAGAAAACAGGCTGTAAAGCAAAAAACAGAAAGCCCTAAAAACAAAAAATATAACAAAGTAAGCTGGTAAAACTAAGATCAAACATTGTTGTCATAACAATAATTACTCGGCAAATTCACCCATTTAAAGGAAAAATAACTTCTGACACAATTAACAACTAAAAGCCAACTATATATTTATATAAACAGTTCATTTAGAATAAAGTGATATAAAAAGCTTTAAAGTAAAGTGGCACTGTCTGGAAAGAATCATCCAGGAAAATGACACAAAAAGTAAAAGATGTAAACGTTCAGTAAAATGATACAAGAGAAAGAAGTAAAAGATGTAAACACTCAGATAAAGACATCGATATTGGAAGAAAAGAGACCAAACTATCATTTACAAATGATATAATTAAAATAAAAGAATAAACTGAAAAATACTAGCAACATTATAACTCAGTAAGGAATCAGGTTACAAACTAATATGTATAAACTGAGAGCTTTCTCATATATAAAACAATAATGACAGAAAATCTAATGGAAGAAAATATACTAGTTATGATCACCACAGGAATTAAGTCTCACTGAATATTAACATGTTATATCCCACTTAACACATCTTGTAAATTCAATGGAGTCTCACTTTTATACAGAGTGAACTCTGAAAAAGGAAGAAATTATTTGAGACCGTGTCTTTTTATTTTTGTCACAACACTATTTCAGAAATTTTCATAAAGGTAGCAATGACATTCTACTGATTTGCAAACTCAATGGTTATTATCAAAGTCAAAGTAAGGTTTAAGAATACTTTTAGTCTCTTCTGCCATAATCCCCCAAAGTCACTTCTTCAATTTATCTTACAGAATAGAGTGTCATTCAGACAGACTCTCGATTCTCCCTGACAAAAAATTTATGAGAACTTGAGTGAAACATCAGGCTCACTTCACAGGTCTTTTCACCTTGTAATAATTTTTAAATGAAATTTAAATTGTTATTGTGCACAAGTTTCAGTTCAAATGCAAATGCATTTTGGAAGAATTCTGTCACCTTCCCATTAAAAAGAATATTCAAGTTTTGAAGAAAGCCAGCCCATAATATTAAAATACATATTCTAGATATCTTTAAAGAAATATATAAGCTCCCCAACACCACCCTACCGCACACACAATCTATGAACTTCTTGGAACTCAAACAGAATGGTCCATTGTATTGTGAAAGCACTGCAGAAAGTCACTGCATTGAATAATAATGATAAATCAAAAGATAATGATAGGGACAGCATAGGGACAGCGAATAAGGAAAAGAAAGGAACAACAACCTGGAAAGCTATCAATTAACTTTGGAAAGATAGTAGCTGCAAGTATGTTATTTCAGTTTTAAAAGAGACAGGCAAAATTATCAAAAAGCAGGCCCTTGGCAAGTATTCTTTCTAGAAAACAAGTTCTAGACAACTATACTCATTACCATCCAGTCGATTCCAACTCATAGCGACCCTATAAGTACAGAGTAGAACTGCCCCACAGGGTTTCCGAGGAGCGGCTGGTGAATTCAAACTGCTAATCTCTTTGGTTAGCAGCCTGAGCTGTTAACCACTGTGCCACCAGGCCCTGTAACAAGTATACCAGAGTCCCAATCCAAATTTATTACTATGTTGCATTTTATACATAAGGCACCCTGGTGGCCCAGTGGTTAAGCCTTGGTGGTGCAGTGGTTGGCTGCCAACACAAAGGTCAGCAGTTTGAAGCCACCTTGACAAAGATGTGGCAGTCTGCTTCTGTAAAGATTTACACAGCCTTGGAAACCCTACAGGGTCACTATGAGTCAGAATCAGCTCTACGGCAGTGGGTTTGGTTTTATATCTTTATATGTAACTATAATTAAAACTCATGAGTCAGAATCAACTCGACAGCATGCAACAACATAATTAAAACATTAATTCATAGCATAATTCTTAAACCATCAAAAGTGATTATGTATTTTCTTTTTAATAAGAGCTGTCTTATTAAATATTATATAAATATTCAAAAATTAAAAAATAAAATAAACAGTATTTCCTTAAAAAATAGCTAAAAAAGAGGGTTAATACATTATAGTTTTAACATAAGCACATGTATCTCTTTTATAATAAAATCAGTCAATAAAATTAATTCACTTAAATATGAAATTATGGTTCATCCACATAATAGTATGCACCCAATAAAATTATACTGCAGAATAATATTTAATAAAATGGACTGCTATTTAAAATATATTAGTTACTTGGAAAAAGGACGACAAAAGGGCACAAAATATGATCCTTTAAAAAATAAATGTATATTTATTCATAGTAAAATAGATGGAAATTTGGTTTCAAATTGTAATACTAACACAGGGTAATGGAGCTACAGGTAATTTTTATCTCTTCTTGCTGATGTGATTTCTATATATATTCTACCATAAACATAATCTTGTTCTTGTAATAATAAAATATTTTCCTCTTAATTTTAGTAAGTACCGGATCCTGAGCAATTCAAAAGTCTTGGCTATCCAATATAATAGCTCTAAACAGCTAACATTTTTATATACTCCATTTTGTGCTCATTTAAATAAAAGTAGAAGGTGAGTTGAGTCAAGCTTTTCACAACTACTATTCTGTCACACTTTGTTACTACTCCTAGAACTACCACATAAAAAAACATTCAACTAGGTAACATTAACCCATTGCCATCAAGTCAATTCCGACTCACAGCAACCCTATAAGACAGAGTAGAACTGTTCCCATAAGGTTTCCAAGGAGTGGCTGGTGGATTCGAACTGCCAACCTTTTGGTTATATCAAATGTTTAACCAATGCGTCACCAGGGCCCCAGGCATTACATCTAGGAAATATAAAATTTAAAAACTCAATTTGCAAACCATGATCTGATACCTTTGCAAGAAACTCCGGAAATAGATTAACATGTATCATATGCCCTCAATCTTAGCCTTTTCCTAGTTTCTCCCACTGTACTACAAATACTTCTGAGCCATTGCTAATTCACAACAAAGAGGATCAAAACCCCAAAAAAAACCAAACCCACTGCCCCCAAGTCGATTCCGACTCACTCAGCCTACAGGACAGAGCAGAGCTGCCCCGGAGAGTTTCCAAGGAGTGCCTGGTGGATTCGAACTGCTGACCTTTTTGTTAGCAGCCGTAGCTCTTAACCATTACACAACCAGGGTTTCCAACAAAGAGGACAGACTGAGGTAATTATTCTCCATATTCTAAAACCTCATAATTTCATATATTTTTAGATCATCAATATATTTGTAATACTGAGATATTGCGTACTAATTCTGCCAGGCATTGCAACAATATCAAACCATTTCTAAGAGGACTTAGTTGTGTGAGCATTGAATATAAGTGGACCAAATGAAAATCTTTAATTTACAGTCTCAAAAATCAACTTCCAGTTTGAGACAAATCATAAATGTCTCTAGTACCTTAATCAAAAAAAAAAAGCTTCCTAGATTATTTTTTAGCCAATTATCATTATCCTGATCAGCTAAATACTGCTTCCCGCGATGTTCAAAATTTCAAAGTAGAAACCATTGTTCATTAATATTTTCTCTTTTTATAGGAGAATTCTCATAACAATTTTATAATACTCTGAAAAGAAATACTAATATAAGGAGTTGAGATAGGTTTATGATTTGTTGTTATGATTATCCTTTGTATACTACTCACTTCAAATTACTCTAGTATTACCTTACGCTGCTTAAAGTGGTACCTGGGGTAGCCAGAGGGTTTTTCTCAATATTCCTGCTCCACCTTCAGCTTTCAGGCTTCTCTGTGCTCTTGCACCATAGCTGAAGGCCCTCGCCATAGTCTTAGCCCTCCTTCTGCAGCACACAGTTGTTACTTATTATTTAGTGCTTGCTAGCCTGGAGGGAAGGGGCCCTGGTAGTGCAACAATTAAGCACTTGGCTGCCAACCCAAAGGGCAGCAGTTCTAACCCACCCACTGGCTCTGTGGGAGAAAAGATCTGGTGATCAGGGTTTCCCCTATAAAGATTACAACCTAGAAAACACTATGGGGGCAGTTCTACTCTGTCTATACACTTCCTGTGAGTCAAAATCAACTTGAAGAGACATAACAACAGCCTGAAGGGAGGAAGGTGAGGACTAGAGAATATTCTTTGTCGTCCTAACGCAGCCTTAGAGAGGTCCTGTGTGACTGGGTTTCAGGAATAGGGGCTTTCTCAATGATCCTGTCCCTCTACCCCCACAGAGTCAAAACTCTGCTTGCTGGCAGGCCTTGAGCAGGAGAGAGTATCCTATCCCTCATCCAATGATTAAATGGTTCTCCCTTCCTCCTTGCCTGCACTACCAATCTCTGCCACTCAATCTTCTCATGAGCACCTGGTACAAGTCTGTGGAGAAGTGCCTGAGAGTAGGTGCGAATTTCCCTGTGTCTGCAGTTCCCACAGTTCTAAGCTCCATCCCTAGCCCACACTCAGCCTTTAAAAGTTCACAAAATATTTTAGCTGAATTCCTTCCATCGACTTTGTTAGTGCCCAGTGCCTCTTTCTCCCTTGCTCTGTCACAGACCAGCCAGTGCTTCCTTATCATCTCCCCTTGGAGGAGCTCATCTTTCCTTGGTTTTCAGGTTATTTGGGTATCATCAATCTCAGCTCCCTAATGGGTTCAAGAAAACTTATGTTTTTATTTCATTTGGCTTTTTCCTTGATGATCACGTGGGAGTAATATTCTTTCAGCTTTCTACATCCTAGTCAGAAGTAGAACTCAGGTATGGATCCAAATTAAATCACTACTTTGGCCTGTGCAGAAGGTGGGTTACTTCTTGGGAATAACCGTAGTTTATTGTCAGCTTAATCAGGTGGTGCCTCTAATTACAACAGATGTAACCTTTTTGTGGAACAAATCACTAAAGCCCCTGAAAAGCTGCATATATCTAACAATCTGGAAAATACTTTAAAAAAATAAATAAATAAGCTTAAAGTCTTCCAAAGTAATTTAAAAAAAAACTATACTTATTAGGATGTATATATGTAGAATGATGGTGAACTAGCTACTTGAGAGAGAAAAAGAAGAGTGGATTGAGCATTAAAATGCTTGGCCTCCAGTTCCATTCCACAACTGAGTAGACAGGTCAACTGCGGCAAATGACAATCTGTCAGTCTTAATTTCCTCAACTAAAGATCAAACTGATGTTGTAGCTAAAGATCCGCCACCATCAAGTGGATTCCAACTCATATCGACCCTATAGTACAGAGTAGGACTGCCCATAGAGTTTCCAAGGAGCACCTGGCAGATTCAAACTCCCGACCTCTTGGTTAGCAGTCATAGAGCTTAACCACTACGCCATCAGGGTTTCCGTTGTATCTAAAGTACTATGAAATCCTATAAAGCACTATAAAATGAGGCTCATTTTATTATTTAAAAGTGAGTTTTTATAATCAAAACTCATTAAAATGTTATATACTACATCAAGAGTTCTAATTGATCCTCTAGATTCAATGAGGATGTGATTACATGAGTTATGCCATTATTTAAAATTTCTACCAAAATTACCTATTTTAAAAGATAAAAGAAAATTTCTGAATGTACAGAATTAAACAATTTGAGAAGTTCTAGTTAGTTGTTAGCAAGATATATTGATCTTAAAAGTCCCCCATTTTTATAATAAATTTTATAATGTCCACTTTAGTATCTTGACATGAACTTGCATGATAAAACTGACCCCAAATGTAATTACAAAAAATAAATATTGTGCCTTCCCTGTAATATAAAGGAAAAATAAGAGGAATATAATTTATGATAAAATAATGTGTTTCATTATGTATATACTTCAGAAAGAGCCCTGGTTGCTCAATGGTTAACCACAGCAGCTCTGTGGGAGAAAAGACCTGATGATCTGCTCCCGTAAAGATTTCAGCCTAGGAAACTCTATGGGGGCGCTATAAGGCAGAACCACTTCAATGGCACACACCACCACCAGCATATCCCTCAGAGTAGACTACACTAGAAGACAAATCCCCACACATGTCCACAGCTCTCCTGATGATAACCATCCATTTATTCGATTCTTTGGTAGTTTTAAGAAAACTGTGATTGTAGTATACACAGTGGCCATTATAATGTGCAGCTAAAGTAACATCTAGTAAGCAAAATGACCATATCTAAAGTTTATCACATGTACCTGTGAATGAGCAGATGCATGTAAAACATATCTTTAATTGAGTAAGGCACATATTACAGGGTTATACAAGATTAGTTTGTGAAATGAAACATACAATAAATAATGGAACTGCTTTCTCTTTCATCAAAATACTCTATTAGTGACACTGTTTCCAGTCATTCCCCAGAGTCCTCTTAGTGTTACAGCCTGCCAGCTCCCTGCCAAGAAACCTCAACACTGCTCTGCATAAAAGTTTCCACAGCTCAGAGAGATGTGTTGGCTCTTTTTCACATTAGACTTTCAGCTCTGCTTCATTGCAACGCCACTCTATTTGACCAGTCCGTTTGCAATGGAAGTTTACTTTCACAACATATCCAAGACTGCAGCTGCAGCCCTGAAGTCCCCATCTACCATCAAACACCCACAACCATTACTGATACCAAGCAACACTCCTCTTTTCATAAAGGAGAAACACAGATATAAGTGCTTAGTGGCAGCAAAGCCTATTGGGATATTTTTCTTTAAAACAGTTAATGATTTTGTTGGAACAAAAAAAGGGGGGGGGGTTTAAAAGGAAAAGTACAGTCTTATAATTAGGCTGGTAACTATCATAGCCGAAAGGAAAAGAATCACTCTATGAGCTGAACTGCTTCTATTTGGAGAAACAAGACAAGCCTGCAAAGGGCATTTCAAGTTCTCTTTTACACCGAAACATAGGGAACTGGGAGAGCTGGGGTTTTGCAGTTCCTTTCTTATACCTCCCCAAACGTGACCATAAACCAGGGTGAGAGTATTGAGTCTGAAGACGCTGGTGTTTGAATATGTACAATAAAGGGCAGAGTCTGGGCAGCTTGCTCCACTGACCCTGAAAGGTCACCTAATTCATTTCCCTGACTCTAAGCACCCTGTCAGCTGTGCAGAACATGATCTCTCCTATCTTAAAGATCTACACAATCTCCCTTGTCAAAGGAAAATGAGAACCAAAACGATTACCAGAGGATGCAAGCTAAAAGATCTCTCTTCAATTAAATTACCTGGGTGGTTTAATTTTAAAAGAATTTGGGACCCTAGTATAACACTTTGTCATGGTAATCCAGGTTTGTTCAAATCACTAAGGTATTGTAAGTAAATTCTATATTCACTAGCCTGATAGGTCACTGTTTTTATTTTCAAAACCATTACTTTACAAGCAATTTTCAGCTGTACTGCTCTGTATTAATAAAGTTTTATTGTATTTTGACAATACTCTGCATCATATTGCTAATAGGGACAAAGGCATATCCTAATAAACGCCATCCGAAGTATAATGGCTGGTCACATTTTAAAGTCTCCTACTTAAAAAAAAAAAATCCGTTATCACATGACTGATAGCATTCCAAACTTCATTTATTAGAATAAACCCACTACCATCGAGTCAATTTCAACTCATAGCAACCTCATAGGGTTTCCAAGGCTATAAATCTCTACAAAAGCTGACTGCCACATCTTTCTGCCATGGAGCTGCTGGTGCTTTCAAACCACCCTCCTTGTGTTAGTAGTAGATCGCTTTAACCACTGTGCCACCAGGGCTCTGTTTTATTATAATATAACCTACAAAAAAATTGCCGATACTAATTGAACTGCTAGTCATTTAATATTTTTCTAGATGTTAGCCCATATACGTGCTAAAGAATTCCTATAGATTTCTATGTTGTTCTTAAGTGCCATCGAGTCAGTTCCAACTTATAGAGACCCTATGTACAACAGAAAGGAACACCAACCCCACAGTCCTTGTTTGACTCCATTGGTGCAGCCACTGTGTCAATCCATCTCATCAAAGATCTTCCTGTGTTTTACTGCCCCTCTACCTTACTAAGCATAATGTCCTTCACCAGGGACTGGTGCCTCCTGATAATATGTGCAAAGTATGTGAGACAACTTGCCATCCTCGCTTTTAAGGTACATTCTGGCTGCACTTCTTCCAAGACACATTTGTTCATTCTTCTAGCAGTTCATGGTATATTCAATATTCTCCATAAACGCCATGATTCAAAGGCATCAATTCTTCTCTGGTCTTCCTCATTCATCATCCAGCTTTTGCATGCATATGAGATGACTGGGAAGACCATGGCTTGGGTCAGGCACACCTTAGTCCTCAAAGTGACATCTTTGCTTTTTACCACTTGAAAGCAGTCTTTTGCAGATCTGCCCAATGCAATGCATCATTTGACTTCTTGACTGCTGCTTCTGTGGGCGTTGAATGTGGATCCAAGAAATATGAAATCCTTGACAATTTCAATATTTTCTCCATTTATCATGATGTTGCCTACTGGTCCAGTTGGGAGGATTTTTGTTTTCCTTATGTTAGGGTGTAATCCATACTGAAGGCTGTGGTCTTTGATCTTCATCAATAAATACTTCAAGTCCTCTTCACTTTCAGCAAGCAAGGTTTTGTCATCTGCGTATCGCAGGTTATTAATGAGTCTTCCTCCAGCCTTGATGCCACATTCTTCTTCACATAGTCCAGCTTTTCAGATTATCTGCTCAGTATACAGATTGAATAAGTATGGTGAAAGGATACAACCCTGACGTACACCTTTCCTGATTTTAAACCATGCAGTATCCCCTTGTTCTATTAAAAGAACTGCCTCCTGGTCTACGTACAGGTTCCAGATGAGCACAATTAAGTGTTCTGGAATTCCCATTCTTTGCAGTGTTATCCATAATTTGTTATGATCCACACAGTCAAATGCCTTTGCACAGTTAATAAAACACAGGTAAACATTTTTCTGGCATTCTTTCCTTTCAGCCAAGATCCAATTAACATCAGCAATGATATCCCTCATTCTACCTCCTCTTCTGAAACCAGCTTGAATTTCTGGTAGTTCCCTGTCGATGTACTGCTGCAACCATTTTCTGAATTATCTTTAGCAAAATTTTATTTGCATGTGATATTACTGATATTATTGGATAGTTTTCACATTCTGTTGGATCACCTTTCTTTGGAATGGGCACAAATACGGATCATCAGTCAGAACAAGGCTAAGGGCTGACTCCAGAACAGACCACCAATTGCTCATATGCAAATTCAAGTTGAAGCTGAAGAAAATTAAAACAAGTCCACAATAGCCAAAGTATGACCGTAAGTACATCCCCCCAAATTTAGAGACCATCTCAAGAATACATGTGATTCATGGAACACTAATGACCAAAGACCAGATGAGCTGTGGGATGACATCAAAGTCATCATACATGAAGAAAGCAAAAGGTCATTTAAAAGACAGGAAAAAAGAAAAGACCAAAATGGGTGTCAAAAGAAACTGAAACTTGCTCTTAATGGCACAGGTAAAAGGAGCATGGCCTGGGTGATGAGTCATGGCCACTTCACCTTTCTTTTACAAGTCTGCTCTTTATTAGTGTCTGAATTCAGTTGCTAACTTGTAACCCCCCTGCTCCATAAAATCAAGTGATATAATCCCAACTCTGCCCCACACCTCCTTGCCAAACTGCATGGCTGCCTTGAACTTTCACTATTGGAGGTTTCCAGTGTGGTACGTTCAACCTATCCACATACTTCTTTGTCAGTCACACATAATTGTATGGTTAAGTACTCAAATACCTTGGATTTCACTTTCCTAAGGCACTGCAGAACTTAGAGAGTTGGTGTCTTAGAGTCAGAGTCATAACCTCTGCTGTGTAGGAAACCTGGGGATGGTAAGCTTTACAGAGCCAACAATCTATATCCAGGATTTTTTTCCATCTCCCGGAACATTTCTAAGCTGTCAGCAAGATCTCTCTGTTGTTTCTCCTACACCCTATTCCACTCCCACCATCAGAGACAAAACATCTCAACCACATGTTTTTCAGGGACTCCATGATGTCCCAGACTCCCTTCCTAGTCTTGCAGGACAAGAACATACATGGTGTCACTCCAATTATTCAGAAGAAAAGTCTTTCTAATTCCTCATCTGTTAGCCATACCAAGTCGGAATCAACTCAATGGCAATGGGTTTGTTTTTTGTCTTGTTTTATTTTTAAAGGCTCAAAATAAGAAAATAAATGGATGATTAGGGAAAAGATACGTGAAACAAATTTAAGAACAACTGTTCAATACAATTAATTTCTCCTCAATATTATACTGAAATGGTATTGGAAAGGACTCAAATGAATTCTGTTACACATATAATTATTCCAAGCAGAAAATATGGTAAGTGGAAAAGGATAAAAATGAGTAAGGAAAAAGGACCATTATTAACAAGTAAGTTCAAAACGGATTTAAAAACAACACACACAGAAAAGGGCAGTTTTCCAAGCTGTCTTTATTTATTTATTTAAATGTACCTTAAATTCATCTGCTAGTTTCTGGTTGGGAAAAAATGGCCTGACTTCATGGAGTAGACCCAAACTGAATCTCTGTACCATGACCATAATTTCTCATAAACCGCCCCAGAGATGTAGAATATCCCACATCTGCACTAAGTTGAGGAAAAAAACATTTGATGTCACACTACAACCAAGATAGTTACTACTAAGTTGTAGCACTTCCACTGTATGAATTATTCAGTTACTATGGAGAAGTTCAAATTTTCCCCATTTTGTTTTCTTTACTGTATTCTTTGCTTTTTCTTCACATGCAGAAAAAAAATCAACTTCATATAATCACAATGTGTACATATCTAAAACAGCTGTGGCTGAATGATGTACTATTGGAAATGCCCAATTTCTCTGAGTGAGAAGATAGAATTTCTCGGGAACAAACAACAGCAAAAAAAAAAAAGGAAAGGGGGAAAAAAAACTTCAGCACGAAAGCCAAACACATTCCCTAATGAGGCTTTTGATGAAGTCATAAATTCCTCATTTTCTTTTCTAAGTAAAGTCTCCAGACAGTACATGTGTCACACACAGAGAGAAATCAAAATCCGACAATCGTTTAAAAGCAGATCACGCTTATAACTTAATCAATTCCTACAAAAAAATTGACGTCTCACAGATTTTGTGATGGTGTGTGCAATTATTTTTAAAACTGCCCTGGCTGAATTACATAGCAAGTGTCCAAATATAAATAACTCATTTAGATTTTGGCCCTTTCAAGATTCAATGCTATGTGAATTCATTTTTTCTTAAGAGCTGCTGCTAAGGAAAATACCTACAAAAATATACAACATTTGGTTTAAACAGATTAGCGATAAGTTTCAAGTGGTGAGTTAATACTACACACAGCTGTAAATGCCATTAGTATTACTTCAGGTAAACTTGGCTATCACCAAGCCACTTCTGGGAATATGGTGATATAATGTATGCAGTATTCACAAACTGAAAATTGCAGCAAAATCATACAGCAGGAAAAGCCTATGATTGTGTCACACTATAAGCCTACCATGGTTAATAAGAATGCAACACTTCATCAACCTCACACTACTGTGAGTTTCAGGGTCTGAAGTAAGTAGTACCAAACGGAAAATAAAAACCTGCTATGCTGTTCAAAGTAGCCCAGGTTACACAGAAATTATCTTTGCGTGACTATAAACCAGTGTGTTGATTTGTTGGGTGGGAGGGTGAATACCACACAAATGCCATGGCTATAGACTTTTTCCTGGATAATGAATGATTACAACAACACAATTAGCAAATTCACTGAACTCTTGTCATTCCAATTTAATTTAGATAAAAACTTCTTAGATCCTTGAAGTTCTTTAGCACACAAAATCATAGGCATCAAGTATGCTAATGATAACAAAAAGTCCTGCTTTGAGAAAACATAAATCATACATTCAGTTTTAACAACTGTAAGTGAGAAAATAATATGTACTAATAGTATGTGCCATTGATTGAAAGAAGTATGTGACACGGCTCTTGTCTTCTGAAAGGGTACGAATTTTTAATGATGACAACACATTTATGCATAACAGTAAAATACCACAAGACAGTAAATAACTGCGTAACACCTAACTTCAGTTGCTTTGAATTGACTTTTTGTAATGATTAAACAAAAGATTTAGCATATTATTCCTGGCATATAGTAGGTACTCAAAAAACGGAAGCTACACTAGGTACATAAACGTGTATGTGACACAAAATAAGTGCAAGAAGTTTTTAAAGTATGTTGACATTAAATGTGAAGCATGTTGTCAAATGTGGAGAGAGTACTTGATCAGAAGGGCAATCTGGGTTAGAGTGAAAAACAGAAAACACACACACACACGAAGAAATGAGTGTATTAATAAGAAATCAAGAAGACGGACATAATGCAGAATTAACACGCAGAGTATTACTTTAGGAGACCCCAAAGGGCAGGCTTACGAATGTAGATGTTTTCAACTAGGCTATGGAGGAATTACTTACTGAAGGTTATTAGCAAACATCACTTTTAAGGAAGATTAACCTGCCTCTGGTGAGTCAGATGGGGGGAAAGAACACAAACATGTTAAAATGTTATCACAGCAATCTAGGAAAATGGGATGAGGCACTGCTAGAGTTGGTGTTAAGTAGTGGCAATAAAAACTGAAATTGGAGCTGTTTCAAAGGAAGAATTAATGGGGCTTAGAGACTTAACTCCACGTCAAGAATGAAAGAATGAATAGAATGAAGAACAACTCTAAAGTTTCTACCCTTGAGGTCTCAATAGAAATGGGAAAGTTGGAAACAAGCAATGTTTTAAGGAGAAAGAGAAGTGTTTCAATAATGTATGACAGGTTAACACCTTCAAATTACAAAATGCCTCTTAAGAGTTTGTATAATCCTTTCCCAAGCATTTATTTGATACTAATAATGGTAAGATGGTAAATACTCGTTTGACCCCACTTAACAAGATTTGGAAATCGAGGCACAGGGAAGGAAGAACATTCAGTGAAAGCTTATGACAACCCAAGGAAAAAGGCCCCTCTGCCACCTATACCAAGGTTCTTTTCCCAAAAATGACTTTTGTTTTTAATGCCATGATATGTAATTCATCTGGAGTTGGTCATTTAAGTTATGATAATCAACTTGCTTTTTATTTATTTGACAAATGTTTTGAACCTTATAAACCAGCACTGTCCTAAGCATTGGAAGTAGAGTACTGAATAAAACAAACACAGTCCATCCTTGCTCTTTATTTTATGGGGGGGGATGATAGACAAACAAGTGGACAAATACGCAAAAAAAAAAAAAAAATTTCAAGTAGCATTAAGTGCTATAAAAACAAAGGTTGATGTGATGGGAAGGAGAAGGGCTACTTTAGATGAGGTAGACACAGAAAGCCTTAACGATGAAAAGACCTAAGTAACAAGGAGTTAGCCATGTGAGGATCTGGGGGCAAAGTGTCTCAGACAGGAGGAAGAGAAAGTATAAGACCCTAAGGTAAGTATAAAACTCGGCCAGTCAAGGAAGAGAAAAACAAAGAGCGCAGGATGAAGGAAAGAGTGGCAGATGATGTGGGAGAAACAAGAAGGAACTAGGAAGGCAGGGCCCACAGGGCCTTGCAGTTTGGGTAATCATACATTCTAATGTACCCAGGAGAGGGCTGGGTGCTCCTGTTCTTCCAGTGCAATCAGTAACAGCATTTCCTTTCACTCTCAAAAGTAGTTATAATTTCCATGACTAATTATTTTTATTTATTTATTTTTTTTAATTATATGATCCACCTAGTTCTAGGCAATGCACGGTAAGGACTTAGAATTAAATACACAGTATAGTGGGAAATCATTGGAGGAAGCCTAGTGGACTAATCCAATATAACTAATGTTTCCATTCCAAAATGTATGCTTTTCTATTTACTCCACATAATCTATATATGCTTCCTTAGCTGTTTTAACATTCTCCTTCATTAGACTGTCTTTATACGCTAAACATTGTTTCATGATTGCTCTTCTCTGATTCTTTCCTATCTTCAATATACCTATATGACTTAAACTATATATATTTCTAGAAAGCAGTCCATGATGTATTTTGTTAGAGGGCTTTCCAAAGCAGTGTGGTTTGATTTTTCCATGCTACTACTCATTTCTCAAATACAACAACTGATGAGGCTTCCAAAGTTTGGTAAGAACCAACCAAAAAACCAAACCCACTGCCGTCAAGTCAATTCCAACTCATAGCAACCCTACAGGACATAGTAAAACTGCCCCATAGGGTTTCCAAGGCTGTTGGAATCTTTTCTGCCACATCTTTCCCCCAAGGAGCAGCTGGTGGGCTTGAATCACCAACCTTTTGGTTAGCAGCCAAGCACTTTAACCACCACGCCACCAGGACTGTAGAAATCTAAGTGAGGGAAGCAACCACACTGAACGTGTAGGCTCACAAAGAACTTTTGGACTGAGCTGCTCTCTTATTTTCTGGTTTAGAGACCCAGGTTGTTAAGGGCTCTTTGCAAAAAAGCGAAATGCCTCTCTCTCTCTCTCTCCCCTACCTTAGTTTAAAAGTAAAGTTACATCTAGTATTAAGCTTTCTTTGACATTTTCAATATTGTTGCCAATGTTATCTAGTATTTTTTATTTTGTTGGAAACAGGAGAAACTTATAAACTTAATGAGTTTTGCCGCAATATTTCTTTCATGTACATGAGTGAGATTCCCCAGAGCCAACTGTATTGTGTGAAAAATTGAGATAAACTTCCTCAGTGTGAGCTTAAAATTCCAGTCACTTTACTTCCAATTCCTCTGCTTTTAAAATACTGACGAGCATGTACCAGTGTCTTACTAAAAAAATAACCTATTCCTATAATCTTCCCTCAGATTTGATTTTGCGAAAACTTCAGTCATGTTGTTTGCTTATCTTTTAATAGTGAGATCCTTCACATCCATGTAAACATACAGAGACCCGAACTATGAACAACATTTTAATAGGAGCCCCCTCACGAGAACAGAGGGGAGTATTCCCCCAAGCCCACTGAAAAGCAATGAACCACCTCTGTAACAGCAGCCTGGTTTATTATGAACAAAGACTGCTCTGAGGGCTTAGTCAATAATGAGCTGTAAGGCAGAAGAGACCAGAGGCAAGCCGAAAATTAGAAGGCTTTTGCACTTTCCCGAGTGGAAATGATGAGAGCATGACATAGAGCAGGGACAGTGACAAGAGAAAGGAATGGAGGTAAAAGAAACACTGCAGACTTAACTGAAGGTACTTGGCAACCGACTGGACCCAGAAGGTGAGGGAAAAGGAAAACTGAAGATGAGTCCAAGTTTCTGTCCTGAGTCCTGACTGTTGGTTGATGCCAATAACTAAAATTGGGAACACAGAAGAAAATTAGGCTTTGGGGAGAAGATGAGGCAATGACAGAACACCCATGTAATAGAAAAAGAATTTTTTAAAAAGAATAATTGAAACATGAATTCTACATCATGCTCCTGAGTGATCTGCTATGCTTAGTAAGATGGCTGAATTTTCAGAATTTCAGGAAAGGGTATTTATTCACTTTAGTATCTTTGAGTATTTATCAAATAAGTTTAAAAATATCAATCTATTTTCCATTGTCAAAAGCAAAGAAACAAGTATAATCTCACGTTATTTTATACAAAAAGCAATACAGCAACCAGATATGTTTCTTTCATAAAATGGGACACTCTCAATACCAATCATCACCAAATAACTTATTCTGACAAATGTTTCCCAAAGAAGTTTCTTATGTGTACTATAATTCTTCAAATGCTGACTCAGATACATAAAACAATTATGAAAATTAAAACCTATTACAAAATTTTATAAATTCTGATACCCATAGAAAATGAATCAATGCAGAATTTTTATAAACATAAACAGCATTTTTTTTTTTTTTAAGTTTTGTTATAGCTTTATGAACCTCTAATGCTTCGAGTCCGTGCCAAATGTCTGATTTTAAATTGTTCAGAAGGAATTTGACTTCTTTAACCAAAAAGAATTATGGTCTTTAAGATGACAAAGACTGGTTTCATACTCAAAACTACTTTGAGATCATCAAATGAAAATTCCTTGATAAAAACAACAAAGTAGAAAAGGTCCATGCTGAAAGCACCTGGTCAACACAGTAATGCTGGAAAAACCTTGGTTCTGAAAGCGAAGTCAACACTCAGGGCTTATAGGAAAGAGAAGAACATTCTAACCCTGAGGTGAGCACAGGCAAGATAAACCCTCTATGACGTTTTCTAGAGAAGCTTAATGGAAGGACAGAAGGCAGATCTAAATCAAAGCATTATTTACAGAGTTGATATTACTCAATTAGAGGTCCGACCAGAGAGGAAGCCAGACCAAAGAGCCATTTTCAGCAAAAACTCAAACTTCTCTTCCCAACTATGACAGCCCTGAGAGCAGCTACACTTGCTCACTAAATCCTGAAATCCTGCAGCAAGTCTGGGCATTCATTTTCAAAATGAACACCTTTCACAGACTCATCACATGACAGTGGGTGTACTTTAGCATCAGCTGACTGAGAGGGTATAGAATGACCAGTAAGTTTCTGGGAATTTGATAACTGAATAAATGTATTTGCATTTCATTAACAGGACAGCTTTGACCCACACTTGGAAAACAGTAATACATATGTGAGTTATATATTATTAATTCAGCCTACAGTCAATGCCGGGATTGCTTAAATCTATCACCCACACAGAGGCTGGAAATCACTGGTACAACTTCTCTCCGGTGGTTTTCTTAAAAAGTAGAAATGATGATGTAGCCTGTTGACTTTTATTCATTCCTTATTTGTCTTTGTACCACTGCTTCCAGTAGGCGCTTCATTCATAGCTGCTTGTATATGTAAATTATGAATTGACACTTTATACTGGGTTTTTTTTTAATGAAGAGTGTGACTTGCTGATGATATCTGTGAGTGTTACAAACTTTTTTATCCAGGAAGCTAACAGGCTACCAAAGAAAGAAAACTGAAAAAGTTCTTAAATCTGTAACAGAATCAGCCAGAAAACAGGACGGTATTCAAATAGGATAGGAGTTACGAAGTAAAAGAGCAAGTGCAGAAAAGTTTTAGTTTAGTTTAATAAGGTACCCCAGACCAGAAGCCAGAAACTGGGTTACAAATGGAATTAAGAAGACTTAATGGGACAAGTCTAGCTCATAAATATTTATTATTCTGCTGCATGGAAAGGAAGTTCAGTGCACTGCCTAAGGGCATTAATTTTGAAATCAAAAAGACCTGGGTTTCAATCCCCACTCCATCACTTACTGGTTTTCAGCCCCAGGGGAAACTATTTAATCTCTCTAAATCTCCATTTCCCCATCTGTAAAATGGTACTGACACTGACCACCTCCTCCAAAACTGTTTTAAATATTAAATGATGTTTTCATGGATGGAATTGTGTTCCCAAAAAATATGTGTATCAATTTGGCTAGGCCATTATTCCCAGTATTGTGGGATTGTCCACCATTTTGTCTTCTGATGTGATTTTCCTATGTGTTGTAAATCCTATCATTATTATGTTAATGAGATGGATTAGTGGCAGTTATATTGATGAGATCTACAAGATTAGATTGTGTCTTAAGCCAACTTCTTTTGAGATATAAAAGAGAGAAGGGAGCAGAGAGACAGGGGGACCTCAGACCACCAAGAAAGCAACACCATGAGCAGAACGTGTCCTTTGGACCCAGGGATCCTGCACGGAGAAGCTCCCAGACCCAAGAGAAGATTTATGACAAGGACCATCGTCCAGAGCCAACAGAGAGAGAAAGCCTTCCCCTGGAGCTGGCACTGAATTCAGACTTCTAGCCTACTAGACTGTTAGAGAATAAACTTTTCTTTGTTAAAGCCATCCACTTGTGGTATTTCTATTATAGCAGCACTAGATAACTAAAATATAATCTATGACTAGCACTGAGCACAATACTTGACTCATTATTATTATCTTACCATATAGTCCAGTACTAACCTGCTTCCATTTTTCAAAGGTCATTTACCAGCAGTAGGTCCAAGACAAAATCACATGGTTTTTAAAAAGGTATCCAAACTTCAATACATATGTAATGAAAATCACCATCGTCCCCTATACCTTCCTTTTCTGCCTGTATTCCTTATTCAGGGGATGAGACCACCACTCACTGGACAGCCAGAAGCATGACTGTGATTCTCAACTCCTCGTTCTTAACAGTTGGGTTCATTCCATCTTTCAGTTAACCCTCCAATATTTCCACTTTTCTCCATTCCCTCTGCCACTGTGTTATTTCAGGACATTTTAATTTCTTGTATGGACTGCTAAAACAGGTTCCTAACTTGCCCTCTTTCTCATTCTACTTTGTTCCACACAATCCTCTACTAGTTTGGCAAAACAATCTTCCTAAATTTCAAGCCAATTAATACATCTCCCTGGTTTTAAACCCTTTACTGATTCATTATTCCTTCATAGTTAAGAGGCAATGAATATGAAGTGCATCTGGTTCTACAGATGTTCAATAAATGGTGGCAGCCACAGTTGTAATTTTGTTTTGTTTTGGCACAAAGGATCCTTTACAATTGGGTTTCTAGTTACCCCTCTAGTTTCATCTACTTTGAATGTTATGTTTCAGTAATGCCAAACTGGGTAATCCCAGAAAATATTATGCTTTTGCACATGTTAGTACATTTATACAAGCTAGAGCTTCCCACCTCTGTCCTACTAAACCAAAAAAAACCCACAGCCATTAAGTTGATTCCAACTCATAGCAACTTTATAGGACAGAGTAGAATTGCCCCATAGGGTTTCCAAGGCTGTAAATCTTTACTGAAACAGGCTGTCACATCTTTCTTCCACGGAGTGGCTGGTGGGTTCGAACTGCCGACCCTTCAGTTAGCAGCCAAGCACGTTAACCCCCATGCCACCAGACCTCCTTTCTGTCCTACTAACCCATTGCCGTCGAGTTGATTCTGACTCATAGTGACCCTACAGGACAGAGCAGAAATGCCCCATAGAGTATCCAAGGAGCGCGTGATGGATTCAAACTGACGATCTTTTGTTTAGCAGCTGTAGCTCTTAACCACTACGCCACCAGGGTTTCCTTCTGTCCTACCAGGAAACTTAAATTTCATGTTTTTAAATTCATTGTATACTTTTCTTCTCCAGACAGCCTTCCCTTACCTACTCAAGCTACTCTCTCTTCCAAGGCACTCCTATAATATTTCTATTATTATACTTCTTGCACAACATTTGTTTGTCTTTCACATCCAAGTTTCTCATGTTATCTCTTTGAGGAAATGACTATCCTGTTTATATTAAAATCACACCAGTCACATCATTCTTTTTTTTTTTTAATTGAATGGACAAATTGAAAAACAGTAATAAGTGTAAGGATTACAATGCAAGAAGCCCTAAGTTAGATCTAATGGATGTTAACTATTTAGTGGGACAATTTTCCTGAATTTTTATCATTTTAGTCATTGAAAAATAAATGTCAATATTCGTACTGTGGCTAGGTTTATGTTAGATGTTGCTACTAGCATCTAATGTACATTTTGTTTTATTTAAAATTAGATGGAAAATTAAAAATATAATGAAGTCCTCTTTTCTGTAAAGAGCTGTTCTTTTTTAAATAATCAATGGGAAAACATAACTAAAGTCTTGTTTTAATTTGATCATACAAATAAAACCATATTCTGTCTGAGGAAAATTAGGAACGATCTATTAACCAGCATGCCTTTTTACTTACAGTTTGTTGTATTTGCTCAGCCTACAGCATACATTTTATGAAAACCTTCAAACACCTCCTGTATCGATTACTTCCAACTGCAAGGCCTAATAAGCTGCCCTAACAACGTGTCCCCTTTTAAATCTATGCCCCTACCACAAAGCAAAAGAAGAAAGTGGTCTCTAGAGAAATCAATCTCCATAGCTGGCAAAAGTTACTGCAAATCCAAATGGAAAACTGAAGGCAGTTAAAAACAACCCAGTGAGGTTGGAAAAATGCTTCAAAATCTCCTTTTTCAGTTTTAGCAATGGTACCGCCAGAGAGAAAGTGAACTCAGAATAGATGTTTTGGGCTTAACTAGCATGGCAGTGAGGGCACTCAGCTACTACATTTACAACAAAACAGTATCAGAAACATTCTTTACTGTGAATAAACAGTAAGTTCATTCAAAATAGGCACAAAAAGATTCTGGAGAAATGAAGCCATTATGGCCCAAGAAATGATTTTTTTTAAACGACTGATTTATAGTAAGCTGGGAAAAGATAATTAAAGATTATGTTGCTGAAAACTAAAACTATTGGTGGCTCTCTAAATTGACATGGATCACAACAACTAAAAAATGAACTCTAAAGCAACTGTTTGGAAAAGCCCACTGTTAAGAATTAAGTCCTTACTGAAATACTTGATTCATTTATACTATAGAAGTCAAAAGCTGTTAACAAGAATACAGAGACACTGTTGTTGTTGTTGTGTGCCATCGAGTCAATTCTGACTCATAGCGACCTACAGGACAGAGGAGAACTGCCCTATAGAGTTTCCTAGGCTATAAATCATTATGGGAGCAGATTGCCAGGTCTTTTCTCGTGTACAGCCATTGGTAGATTCGAATTGCCAACTTTTCAGTTAGTAGCCAAATGTTTAATCATTGAACCACCAGGATATGTTGACTTTAATCTCAGGACTAGAACTATTGTACCATTAGTGGAGGTGAAGGTGAAATCGCTTTTGGATGCTACCAACAATGGTGTAGGTTACACAGCACCTGGAGTGCTCTAACTCGATGTCTCTCTGCTCTCCTGAATTACTCCATTGTTGAGATCAACAAATGCAGCAGTGAGGTCAGCAACACAACCAAGACATATAAAACCTGTCTATTACAATATCACAACACAATTTGGCTCAGTAGTCACAGATGAGTGTAGGTCATTGTTTCTCTGAGAAGGAACAAGGAAAGAGGACTTCATCAACCAAGATGGTTATAAACATTGAGGAATAATTTTGGAATGCAAGGTCAAGAAGACCTGAATGTTTCCTTTTTATGAGAGGATCCGTAGGCTTTTATTATTGGTCTAATTTAGTCAAAGATGACGGATTATTTAGAAACAAGTGCTTGCAAACTGGTAGGAAAAAAGAGGAGGTGAGAAGTCAGTAGCAAATAAATAGTCATTGTCATCTGAAATCCATGACAAAGAATCCTCTGGGCTCAATCCAACCATTACCCACTCAGGCTTCTATCTTTTCTCTCTGAAAAAAAGTATCTTCTTAGAAAATGTGCATGGTAAGAAAAGTTGAAATAGGAGAGGAAAAAAAAGTGCTTCATATGATGCTACATAATCCAGTATTATAACATAAGAGTCCAAAAAGTTATAGGCAATGCAAGACGTTATCAGATCATCTGCTTTTCAAAAAGACAGTAACTGAAACATTTAAAAGAAATAATACCTCATCTTAATGACACTCACTGATGAGAATTCTGCATCCTCCTTTAGCAGCCTCTTTCAGCATTTAATAACCCTTTTGAGTCAGAGGTTCTAATTAACTACCCTCTGTTGCTGTAATTTAAATCCATTTTCTCCTTTTGATTTTTTAAGAGATAATTAGTTTGTTTGTGTCAATATAATATTTCATAAGCTTGAAGGAGTTGGAGAATGGATCACCTTACCTAATCTCATAAGGGCACAATAAAGTTCCACCCCCTTTTCGTGTTTACTCTTAGGAACTATTTTCTATTCTTTTCATCATTTTTGTTGCTCTTTTCTAAATTCACTCCATTTTGTTTTGCTGTTGTTGTTAACAGCCATCAAATAAGCCCCCAATTCATGGACACCCCATGTACAATGGGAATGAAATGGGACTGGTCCTGTGCCATTTCCATGATCGGTGTTGGATCAGGCCATAGTAAGCCACAGGGTTTTCACTGGCTGATTTTTAGAAGTAGATCACCAGGCCTTTCTTCTTTTAAACCAAAGTCACCCCATTAACAAAAACTGGATCAAACTATACCAGGCTCTACAATGCAAAAGACTGTTAATAACACCAATTTATTTATCGTATAACCCTTCACCTTTCGAAGCATTCACACATTTATTTTCCTTTTTAAAGTCATAAGAACCTTTTGAGTTAAAAATAGAAAAACGGAAATTATATTCCTGGTTTTACAAATGATACTGCAGAGGCATGATGCTCATATTTTTTCTTTCAAACTTCAATTACTTACATATATAAGAGGAGATAAAAAAAAAAAAAAAAAAGAGTATAAGTGATGATAAAGAGCAACAGTTAAGGTGGAAGAGAAGGAAGTAGAAGGAATTTATTTCAACCGACCTCAAATCCATTTAGTAAATAGGAGGTGAGAGTGATGAATAAAGTGTGACTTTTTTTCAGGAGAGAAGAAGCAGTTTAGAACTGTCACTGGGGTAAAATGACCGGAAATTAGCTACGAACAACTAAAAAGCTATAACTGCCTCACGTTCCTCTCACTTAGTCTAATATTTCTTTCAGTGTCAAATTCTGAAACATGACTCTAATTTTCTTCTGAGAGAAGCAGAATTTAAATCTTGGTCAAGCCAAAAAGTGATCCACTAAATCTTACCTCTAAATTACCTTAAAATCCAAGAAAATTAGTGAACTAAAGGCTTAGGTATTTAAGAGAGCTGGAGTGAATTAAAATGTAAAGTAGAATCAGGAGTAGAACAAAAATAGTGTGGGCAGTCTGTGGGAGGTAGAAAGATAAGCCCATATTTAGAAATGATGTCTTAACAGTTTATTATTAAGAGTATATAATTTATGTTTTTCATTCATTTGTGCTATGTTATATATTACTATCCAAAATATTTTAATTTTATTTAAAGTGCAAGCAAGAGTATTTACTGGAACGTGTCTGCTTTTTCTCAGCATAGTTCTTCAAGGCAGAAATAAGTCTTACCATTCTGCTTGCATTATCCTAATGAGGTACCACTAATTACCTCATGGCGTACACATACCTCAGTGGAAGAGAACCCAAGAGGAATTTAAGTCTCTCTAGAATTTAATTTAAAAACTCATTCCCTTAAGTGATAGAAGTACTACAATGGAATACAATATAACAGCTTTAAAGAAAGTAAAGAAGATCTAGTTTAGCAGTTTCATTTTTATACACGTTACTATGTGTTATGGATTGAATTGTGTCCTCGAAAACTGTGTGTCAACTTAGCCAGGCCATTATTCCCAGTATTGCCCACCATTTTGTCATCTGATGTGATTTTCCTATATGTTGTAAATCCTATGTCTATGATGCTAATGAAGCAGGATTAGAGGCAGTTATGTTAATGAGACAGGACTCAATCTACAAATCTAGACTGGATCTTGTGTCAATGTCTTTAAGATATAAAAGACAGAATCAAGTAGAGAGACAGGAGGCCTCATGCCACCAAGAAAGTAGTGCCTGGAGCAGAGTGCATCTTTTGGACTGAGGGTTCCTGTGCTGAGAAGCTCTTAGACCAGGGGAAGATTGATGAGAAGGACCTTCCCCCAGAACCGACAGAGAAAGAAAGCCTTCCCCTTGAACTGGTGCCCTGAATTTGGACTTCTAGCCACCTAGACTGTTAATAAATTTCTGTTTGTTAAAGCCATCCACGTGCGGTATTTCTGTTATAGTGGCACTAGAAAACTAAGATACCATGATTGTACAGTAGCAAAATTTCCGTAACTCTTAGGTATGTAGTGAAAATATTTTTAAAATGCGGTTCTAAATTAGTGAAATTACAAGGCAAATAGGATACTAAAATCTGTCTTAAGTAAACAGTTTTCAGCAAAAATATGCTTTCATACCAAAACCAAATCCATTGCCATCAAGTCTATTCCGACTCACAGCAACCCTATAGGACAGAGTAGAACTGCCCCACAGGGTTTTCAATGAACAGCTGGTGGATTCAAACTGCCAACCTTTTGATTAGCAACCGAGCTCTTAACCACTGTACCACCAGGGCTCCATATATTTTCACATAAACCAGGAAAATAATAAGCTCAAAATCAGAGTTACCAGCTAAAGGCCTAAGACTGTTGTTTGGAATTTATTTTAACACATAGATGTTGATAAAAGCATTGTATTTTGGCCGTTTGATACCTTTTCCCTTATCTTCAATATTTACAAGAAATTTTACTTCATAGATCAAGAAATCATGAGGTTTCCATTATTATATACATGTGAAGAAAAAGTATGTTGTACAGGAAAAAGATATTTAGAAACTACATAATAAGGAAAACTGACACACTGTCAAAATTTTAAAACCTATATGAATCACAGTGTATGGTTTATTTTTCAAGGCGTCATAAATGTGGCACAGTTTTATCAAAATTGGATATTTTCCTTTGATAAAACTAAAAAAAAATATAGATGCTTAACACAAAAATAGAACCCTACGACGGCATTCTTAAACATATCTAAGGTGAAAAGTTCTCTATCTAAAGAGACTTGCCCTCTGACTTTTCTAATATAGCACATCAGTTTCAAAAAATAGTAGTACATGTATGAATTTCAAGTTTTTAACCCAAACTTTTAAAAAAAGGCCCATTTCACTGCACATGGCACATCTGCATCAAGGATTCCCTAAGCATTTTTTTCCTCCTTCTCCACTCCTAACTCTACATTTTCTGAAAGAGTCAATATTTATGGTGTAATCTTAAAACTAAATGCTTAGATATATTTATGTTTCACACTCAGCGAGACAGGGAACACCCTAGGGGCAGCAAGAGCACGCTTGGCTACCCTCTTTCGTAACAGCTCAGGTGATAACCTGCTCCCACAGGCTCAGGCACGTCCAGGCCCAGAACCAGATGGATCCAGGCCCAAATAGCTGTTAGGACACTCTCCTCACCAGTAAGGGAGATCTAGAAAGAGTCTACTGTTTCCAACGATACACTTCATGACTTAGAATGCATTTCATCCTCTACGTATAAAAAGCTCCTATGTAAAGCTGTAACTTCTGCTTGCAACAAGTGTGAATGGTCATTCTCTCAAACTAGCCCTCCAGCCCAGGTCCTGGCAGTCTCACTGAAAACTGTTTAAAGAAATAATGAATTTTTTAATTATTATAATACAATATCCACTTAAAAAAAACTATTACATATATATACATATTTGTTGTTGTTTTCATGTGCCGTAAATGACTTCAAAGTGCTTAAGGATATGAAAATAAATACTCAATTATCCCTACTCTAGTAAAACAACGGATTTCCAATCACAAGAAATTGCGAATAAAAGAATACTCAATGAAGTACAGCTTCTGCAATAGAAACATCACGAAGTATACATTCAGATTTTAGAGGGACAACTGGCTAAATGTAAATAATAGCTTAGAAAGGCTAGAAAAAAGCAGCACAAAAGCTTATAAGAAACGAAAAGTATGTTATTTTTCTCAATTTGCCAAATAACCCTACATTCGCATTGTCAAAATGAAATACAACTATGAATGAAATAAAACTGAGCTCTCTGGAAGACTTTAAATTCTGCCAATACAAGTTTCCAAAAACACAGTTAAAATCTTTTTTCTCCTGAGATTACGAGCGGAAGGGTTTTTCCTCCTATTTTTCTGCATGACAGTCTTTGCAGATCATAAACAGACATACAGAATCACTTCTAAAAATCTTGGAGAAAAAAAATCAGCATTTTGAGAATAGCCTCCTAATGTATGTCATGACCTCATATGCAGCTGGCCTATTCTCCACGCTCATTACTACCTAGATGACTTTAGTCATGCTCTTCCCTTCTGCTCCCATTCCCAAATGTTCACATTCTTCCTTCAATCCCAGCATTTCCCAAACTGTGCTCTGCAAAACATTAGAGGCCCAGGAGACATTAAATGGATATTTCTGTCAAATACGTTTGGAAAATATTGCAGAGGATATCTCCTTTCAGAAATTACAAACTATAGTTTGGGGCAAGATTTTACTCTGTAGGCAATGTGAGAAGTGCAAGCGATTTTAAGCAGGGGAGAGATAAGATTAATCTGTTTCCCAGAAAATAAACAGGATGCTGGGAAGACAGTATTAAGAAAACCAGTTATGGAATCATCAAAATAATCATGCAAGACAGGGCAGGGTTGAGCAGTAACAGTAAAAGTGCAGAAGAGAGAGCATGTTAAATCATTTCCAAGGAGAATAAAAAGTGCCTAGTAAAAATGGGATGCGGGATAAAGGAAAGGGCAGTGATGAAACGACCTAAGTTCCCCACAGTCACTATTTTCTCGATAAAACAGTAGGCATGATAACCTGAGTGAACTGGAAAAGAAAATTTAAAGAAATGTGAGGAGAATGGTGAGGGTCAAGTTTTGTATTAACTCCTGTGTGTCACAACAAAGGGAGCTGACTGCCGATGAGTAAAATAATGACCCAACGTCATCATTCACGGAGCCATTTCTGATCCAGCCAGCCAGCAACTATCTTTTCCGTCTCTGAATCTCCTACAACACTTATTTTTTTTGTACTTACTTTGTAATCTCTGTTGTATTTTATATACTTTTGTTACTTTATTCTACTAAATTTTAACTAGTTGACCGGGGGAAATGAGGTTATTAGGTCTTATTTATCCTATATTACCTCCTATAAACATGCCTTATATAAGGCATTTTAAAAATTCTTGTTAAATTGAAGGTATTAAAAAATCATCAACAAATATTCACAACCATGCTTCAACGTTCACCTTTCTTATCCTCCTCTATACATAAGGTATTTTTATTTTCCTCTGGTTTATTACAAGATTTCCTTTTTGTCTTTGGTTTTCTGCAATTTGAATGTGATGTGCATAGGTGTGGCTTTTTTGTTTTGGGTTGTGTTTTTGTTTGTTTTTCATCTGAGCTTCCCGGGTGTGTGGTTTACTTTCTGTCATTAATTGGGGGAAGTTTTTGGCCACCATTACTTGCAATATTTCTTCTGCTCCTTTTTCTCTTTCTTGTCCTGTTGCTATTCCAAATAAGCATATGTTATACCTTCAAAAAATGTTCTTAATTTCTGTTAAAGCATTATTTATTTCTAGCATTTCTTTTTTAGTCTTAGAATTTCCATCTCTGATTACAAGGCCCATCTGTTCTTGTGTGGGGGCTACTTTTTCCATTAGTGCCCTTAACAAATTAATCATAGTTATTTCAAATTCCCATCTCATAATTCCAGTAAGTGTGTCATACCTGAGTCTGGTTCTGCTGATTGCTTTGTCTCTTCAGGCAGTGCTTTTTCTTGCCTTTTGGCATGCCATGAAATTTTTTGTTGAAAGCTGAACATGTTGTATCAGAAAATAGGAACTGAGGTGAACAGTCCTTTATTGTGAGGATTTATGCAAACATAGCAGTTGGACTGTTTATTTGCTTTAGCTATAAGTGCCAGAGGCTTCAAATCCTTTTAGTGTCTTGTTTTTGTCTTGCCTTTTGACTTTGAACTTACTTAAATACTCCTACTCAGAGTGAATCCGTGTCTCATGGTTCTTCCAGCTGCAATCCACTGTGTTATACAGGAGGACCTGTTGCTGTGATGGTAAAGTGTGGGCAAGAAGCAGCGTTCTATAATCTTCTGATTAAATTTCCATCTTTTACTGGGCCTGTATCTCTAGCCTATGACCTTCAGAAGTGTTTCTTCTTGTATAACTTTTATCCCACCTCCATAGATGAGATAAGAAAACTAGGAGGGACTGGACGGAGTGTAACCCCCTTTTCCCATGGCTCTGGGACAAGGCTCAGATAAAGTCTTTTGTCCTGGAGAGCAGGCTTCGTTATGGTGAAGACTCTGGGTGTATGTCACAATGATTACTCATCTCCTCCTCCTGCAAGAGCCATAGCAGGCTAAATCTCAGATCTTCACATGGCAGGGGTTTCTGGAGGTAAAGCCCACAAACATGTGAGGGTTCCTCTAAGACTGAGACTCCCAAAAGTTTCTAATGCTAGCACTAGTGCACAATCTCCAGTAACTTGTAACAATTACCACTTAAATGTTCCTGAGTTGGAACTGACTCGACAGCAACCAACAACAGCAGCACCATTTTATGGCTCCAGAGGCTGCAGGTGTAAGTCTTGGCTGTGACTCTCTAGATATGCCTCAGTTCTCTGATGGGTCAAAGAAAAGTCATTGATTTTCAGTTTTTCCAGTGTTTTCTTGCAGGAAGGGAGTGCATCTTCCAAGCATTTTAAATGTCAGAGCTGAAAAAGGAAATAACATCTTCTTTTCATATTAATTCCAGCCTGTTAAATAAATTTATGTATGTGTGTGACCCTAGAGGACAGAGCAAAACTGCCCCATAGAGTTTCCAAGGAGTGCCTGCTAGATTTGAACTGCTGACCTTTTGGTTAGCAGCTGTAGCACTTAACCACTAAGCCACCAGGGTTTCCTACGTATATGTATAACCCAAACCCGTTGCCATCCAGTCGATTCCTACTTATAGCGACCCTACAGGGCAGAGAAGAACTGCCCCATAGAGTTTTCAAGGAGTGCTGGTGGATTTGAACTGCCAACCCTTTGGTTAGCAGCCGTAGCACTTAACCACTACGCCACCAGGGTTATGTACATACTCGTTAAAACCAAACTTGTTGCCATCGAGTCGATTTTGACTCACAGCGACCCTACAGGGCAAAGGAGAACTGCCCCATAAGGTTTCCAAGGAGCAGCTAGTGTGTGTGTGTGTGTGTGTGTGTGTGTGTGTGTACGTGTATGGGGCCCTGGTGGCACAGTAGTTAAGCATGTGGCTGCTATACAAAAGGTTGGCAGTTTGAATCCACGAGCCGCTCCTTGGAAATCCTATGGGGAAGTTCTACTCTGTCCCATAGAGTTGATGAGTCAGAATCCACACAACGGCAACAGGTATAGAGAGAGAGAGAGAGGGGAGCTCTGGTGGTGCAATTCGGCAGCAGCTCCACAGGAGAAAAGGCCTGACAATCTGCTCCAGTAAACACTAAAAAAAAAAAAATCCATTGCATCAAGTCGATTCCGCCTCACGGGGACCCTGTAAGATAGAGTGGAACTGCCCCACAGGGTTTCCAAAGAGCAGCTGGTGGATTCAAACTGCCGCCCTTTTGGTTAACGGCCATAGCTCCTAAGTACTGCGCCACCAGGGCAGCCTAGAAAATCCTATGGCGTAGTTCTACTCTGTCCTACAGGGTCGCTATGAGTCAGAATCAACTCAATGACACATAACAACAGTAACAATATATATATGAAATGCATACACACACATACAATCCCATTCTTCCAGATCCCAACTCTCAATAAAGGGGTAAAAGAAGAAAACGTATGTATACAGCACATTTGAAGGTACTAACGAGTTAACAGCAACTTAGCTATGTTACAAGGGTACAAAACTGGGATTTAGAGTCAGGAGACTGGGCCTTGTAACTTTTCAGATGAGAAACATCAAATCCATCATTTAACTTCTCTAATCTCAATTCAATCAAATAGATGTAAAATCACTTTTTAGTCATAACATGTGTGGGTGTTAATTATCATTATGATAACCCCAGCTAGTATTTTCATTTTAAAATAAGAAGCTGAGAGTAGCAATCCTTTATATTAATAAAGGCAATCACTAAGGAAATAATTTCAGAAAGTAAGGATATTCCTTCTGTATAGGTCCTTATCACTGTGACCCAATTTCTTTGTTTTACTGCTTCTCTCTGTTCGTTCTTTCCAAAAGTGAAAGTCATTTTTTAGGTCCAAGAAATATGAGGAAAGGTTTACATTTACATATTTTCTGAGTGTTTAGTTATGGAAAATTTTGCCACTAGTGAGCTGTTTGGAAAGTTAAGCTTGAGTAGAAGAGTATGCATAGATGTTGAGAAAATGAGTTGGATACTATGCACTGATAGTCTTATCTGCCTTTCCGTCCTCTATTTAGATATTTGGAGAGGTTGGTGAGCTAAAAACACTTCCTCTGTAGAGTTCTGGATGAGAATTAGGCTCTACAAATAGAAGCAATTCATCCAAGATGATGAAAGCAAAAGTAAAGCAGAGGCCACTTTCCGAGCCCCTTTTAGCTGTTTCTTATAAACTGCAAACAAAGGCAAAAAATGTGAGATTTTGTACAGCACTGCTTACAGTGGTACTTTTCCCAATTTTATGAGTGTCAAGTAGCAATGTCTTAGTTACCTAGTACTACTGTAATGAAAAACACAAGTGGGTGGCTTTATAGAAGTTTATTTTCTTATAGCTCTAGAGGCTAAAAGTCCACGTCAATTCCTTCTGTGAGCCTCTCTCCTAGTTTCTGGTGTCTTCCAGCAATCCTTGGCATTCCTTTGCTTGCAGACAGATCCTCGCAAGGCATCTGTCTTCTCCCGTGTGTGTCTGTGTATAATCTGCTCTTTTTGTAAGATACCCACTTCGAAGTGACTAGGTTTAGGACCCACCCTACTCTGGTATGGCCTTATTAACATAACAAAAGGAAAACTCTACTTCCAAAAAGTCCTATTTCCAGGTATAGGAGTTAGGATTTCAAAACACCTTTTGGGGGGGTCACAATTCAATTCATGACAGGTTATTATGGCCACAGAAACAGCAGTTTAATTCTGGTTTCCCAGTTGCTTGATTGTAGGCATGGCGGTATATTTTCAAACTCATACCTCAGGTGTAAGCAACTCTTCTGTGGATCAGTACTGTACTCTATGGAAGTTATTCCAGTAGAACAGCCTAGAACCCATTCTTTTGATTTTGTGACAAATTTATAAGCACCTAGTTCTTTTGCGTTAAATATCTTTCTGTTTAAAAAATACTTGTTGTTTCTGCTTCCTGGACTGAATTCTGACTTATTCACTATTTGATGAATCAGTGTATGTCAGTGTAACTAATACAAAATTTCCACAAACTAACATTCACCTTTATTATATGTAATACACTAAATATTCTATTTTACTTGTAGCCATTTAAAATTCCATGAAGTTTATATTTATTCTTTTAAATTTAAATTCTGAACTATTCTATGGCTATATGTTAAATAAATAGGTTTAATAATTGTGATACCTAAAATCAATTTCATGACTCAACAATGGGTTGTGAGCCTCAGTTTAAAAGGCACTGCTTGTGCTATAGTCTTATTAAGGGAACTTTGAGCATAGTGTTGAAAATCACAACAGCATTTACTTATTTTTCTTTTATCCCAACCTAGCCTTCATGAGAGACAATTTGGAATTTTTCTAGTTATCATTTAATTGACCTTGACCTAAGTAGGAGACAGCTCTCAGCCGTGTCTCCACATAGCTAAAATCTCTATTTTTAATAAACAAAATGGAAAACAGTATAAAAGAGGGGAAAGTGGTCTGACTGACATCAAGATTTTGGGAAAAACTTCTCTGGACCTAAAAATGTACATGTTTTTCATAGTGATTTTCTGAAAGCTTTCATTGACCAGACTTGATTTTGTTATTAAAACATACCTCCAGAAACCATATGCAATATTTGATTTTTTTTCCTTCATCCACTCATTAGTCAAACAGAAATAAATCTAAAGGGAACTAAAGGAAAATTTTCAAACTAACCATCCTAAAATTTTGTTGTATGAATAGTGAACTGTATTCAGTTTTTAGTTCTTGACTCCAAAACCAATAAAATCACAGCAAAATGTTAAATGAATCCACAGATCTCAGAGGATAACAGATCATAAAACTCCCACAGATTTGGCAAGGTGGCAGTCACTGACAGAAGGAGAAAAGATATATAAATATACACTAAGATTTTACATTTTTCTATCCTAAAAAATTGAGGCTTACGTAAAGAGTGAAGGTCTTAAATATAATTTTTTTCTATTTTAACATATACGGTATATATTTATATAGTACCATATTTATGCATTATATATCCTACCTTCTATAGAAAAAATACTTTGAATCAACTTCCTCAAAGTTAAAGCTCAGGAGGCTTAAACTTTGATACTAATGTTTTGAACGGAAATCTTTCCAAAATATATTATCTTCCTTCCTGCCTAATAAAACAGATTAAAATGAACATTAATTAATTCGTCTTCTTAATACTTCAGGCTTTCATTATCGTAATCAATTTCTGTGCCACTCTCAGGAGTTACTGATATGTGGCAAAATGTTGGAGTAAAAACATCACAGACTTTGGTATTAGACACAGGTTTTCAGATCACAGCTTACTAGGCCCTGTGATATGGGGCAAATTAATTAACATTCCTATACTTGGGTTTCACCTGCTATAAAATAAGTACTGGTAGTGCTGCACATGGAGCCCTGGTGGCACATGGTTAACAACTACGACTGCTAACCAAAAGGTTTTCAATGCGAATCCACTAGCCACTCCTTGAAAACCCTATGGGGCAGTTCTACTCTGTCCTACAGGGTCACTATGAGTCAAAATCAACTCAATGGCAATGGGTTTTTGGTTATAGTGTCACATTCCTATGGTTGTTATAGGATTAAATGACAGAGTTCTACAAGAGAGCATATACTATTAACCCTACGTAACGCCCTGGAAACTCTATGGGGCAGTTCTACTCCATCCTATAGGGCCACTAGGAGTCGGAATCGACTGGAGGGCACTGGGTTTCTGGGTTTTTAACGCTATATATACTGCTACATAATAACGCTATTAACACGAAAATAAAAAATATGTTACCTCAAACTAGAATACTCTGCCATTCTGAATAATCTGATACAACTGCACAAATAACTGGTGGGTAGGTGGGGCACTACTGCATTTGTGAATCAAACACCATAAACTTTTAGAGTTGAAAGCACAAAATAAGATGGTATATTTAAACCTTAACTTTAAATATACAGAAAATAAATGCTACTATAAATTATATCTTTTTAAATTTCACTTTGTTTTTTGCTGGTATAAAAACTTACAACTAATTTTTATTTTATTTTGTATTATAATAGAAACCTTGATAAATAGGGATACATCTACACAAAAGACATACAAACTTCTGAAGATAAATTTACAAAATTTTATTGAGAGATATTCAAGAAGATCTAGATAAATAGCAAAATACACCATGTATATGGATGGAAGAGTCAATATCACAAAGCTGCCAATTTTCCCCAAATTGTTCTGTAGATACAATGCATCCCCAATCTCAAATCACAAAAAGGTTTTGTATGGAAATCGACCAGTTGATTCTAAAGTTTATAAGGAAACACAAAAGGCTAAGCTAAGCATACACACTGCAATCTTGAAGAACAGAGTATGAGAACTCTATCAGATATCAAGGACTATTATAAATGAAAAGTCGTTACAGCTGTGATACTGGTACAGCAACAGAAAAACAAAAGACAAATGGAACAGCCTAGAGAACCCAGAAATGGACCCATACATGTACACATAAGTGACACTTCTGGGGTGACGGCAACACTCTATTTCTTGATGTGGTAGGTGGTTATGGGTATTTATTTTATAATTATTCATAATACAACATAATTGTTTTATACACTTCTATGTATGTGTTATATTTTGTAATAAAAGCAGATTATTTTTAATGTGTACTGAAAGAATACAAGCATACCAGATGATAATTTTCTAGATAACCCAGGCTACATATCCAAAAAACTAAGTTTCTCCTTAAAAAATTAAATTTTAGGTTCAAATTTTCTCACTTCGTTGTTCTACAGTCTAACAGGCCATATGAAGATACCAAAAAAAAAAAACCCAAAGCTGTTGCTGTTGAGTCAACTCTGACTCATAGTGGCCCTATAGGACAGAACAGAACTGCCCCATAGGATTTCCAAGGCTGTAATCTTTATGGAAGCAGCCTGCCACATTCTCTTCCCACAGAGTGGCTCGTGGGTTCAAACCACTGACTTTTTGGCACTTAACCCCTGTGCCGCCAGGGCTCCTCATACGTAAAAAAAAAAAAAAAAAAAATTTGTAGATATGAGATATATTGCTTTCTCCAGAGAAGGCTACAGAGAAGAGGTAACATTTGGTCTGGGTCTTAAGGGATAAGATTTAGATATGGGTAGACTGGGGAAAAGGAGCCCTGGTGGTGCAGTGGTTAAGCACCTGGCTGCTAACAGAAAGGCTGGCTGTTCGAACCTGAGGGAGAAAAATGTGGCAATCTGCTTCCATAAAGATTACAGCCTTGAAAACCCTCTGGAGCAGGTCTATTCTGTCCTATAGGGTCACTATGAGTTGGAATCAACTTGATGGCAACAGGTAGATTGGGTAAAGAATTCAATTAGTTCCACTAATCCAACTGTCAGTTTGATGAGCAAAGCTTCCCAAGTTAGGTTGCTTCCTGGGGTCTCAGTTCTCGTTCAATTAAAATTCTCAGTTTTCTCATTCGATTAAAAAATAAATAAGTAAGGATTACATCTTAGTAAAAATGCAAGTATCATGTTTTCTCTCCCAGGTGATATACCTTTACAACATGCACATTTGAGGAGTCCACAGATCTGGCCTATTAACTCTCATTGTGATTTTAAGCAACCATGAAAGGTACAGGGGATAGAGCTTTGGCTGGGTACACAGGAAAAGTGACAAGCTGCATCTTTTGACTTCAACCAATGTGCATAGTGAAATTAGATATATTGGGAACCAGGCAATTCTGGGCCTGTTACCCTAAATTTCAATTAGGAACAATATAACCGAGTTGGTTCTAACTCATAGCGACCCTGTGTACAACAGAAGGAAACACTCTCTAGTCCTGCACCATCTGCACAATCATTGCTATGTTTGAATCCACTGTTACAGCCACTGTGTCAATCTACCTCATCAAGGGTCTTCCTCTTTTTTGCTGACCCCCTGTATTACCAAGCAGGATGTCCTTCTCCAGGGACTGGTCCCTCCTGATAAAATGCCCAAAGTACATGAGACAAAGTCTCATCGTCCACACTTCCAAGGAGCACGCTGGTTATACTTCATCCAAGACAGTCTTCTTCATTCTTCTGGCAGTCCATGGTATATCCAATATTCTTCATCGACAACCATGCTACGTATCTTAAAAGCCATATTATCATAGTGGTTGCCAAAGTGACTTGAAGGGGACAGACTGTAAAGAGGGCCATTGCTTCTGAACATGAGTAGGGTGCAGGAGAAGTAGCAGGAGACAGGAGTCAGAGGTTCTGACTCTGGCATTTACCAGCTGAGTGATGAGTAGAGATAAGTTGGACCAGTCTGGTTGAAATAATTCAAAGTTCCTTCCATCTCTGCGATTATATGTAAATGGGTTCTTCCAAAACTATATACCATCTAGAGTGCTAAGCTAAAAAAAAAAAAGCTCTCCTAATACTGCTGTTATATGGAATCTAATAAATAAAAATCCAATATTATTACCAAGATAAATTAAAATCATCACTTTATGAAAGGATTAAAACTAAGGTTTATTTAGTTTTCCTAGAGCTTATATTTGTATTTATTAAAGTTGACATTTTATATATACCTTTCTTTAAAAAGTAGTCCCTGAGTGGTACAAATGATGAACATATTTGGCCGTTAACCAAAAGGCTGGAGGCTCACGTATACCCAGAGGAACCTCAGAAGAAAGGCCTGGTGACCTACTTCTAAAAAATTAGCCACTGAAAACACTGTGGAGTAGAAGAAAACTCAAATTCTTAAAAAAGGCCAGAATTACAGGACTGGTTGAGACTAGAGGAACCTCAAGACTGTTGCCCTGAGATACCTTAAAAACTTTGAACTGAAACCACTCCCAGAGGTCACCTTTCAGCTAAATAACAAATTGGCTCAGGAAAAAAACAACTTCACCCATGAGTACTGTGCTCCTTTTAAAAAAAAATCACTCACCTCTGTGAGACCAAATGGTCAACCATTGCCCTAAAGTAAAGATCAGAAGGTGGTGGGGAGGGAGGCAGGGAAACTAGATTATGGAAACAGAACAACCAGAAAAGAAATACTGAGAACACCAACGCATTGTAAAAAACGTATCCAAAGTCTGAGAACAATATGTATAGAAATTGTTAAAAGGGAACCTAATTTTCTGTGTAGATTGTCACCAAAAACACAATAAAATATTATTTAAAAAAGAAAGAAAGAAAACACCATGGAATACAGCTCTACACTAACACACATGGGTGTCACCGTGAGTCACAGTAAACTCCATGGCAAATGGTTTTTCTTTAAAAAATGTGTTTAATGTGAAAATGTAAATGATACTAAAGCTATACCTACAACTGATCCCCAACCAGAATGCTCCTTAGAAGCAAGGATGGCGAGACTGTGTCTTACATACTTTGGCCATGTTGTCAGGAAGGATCAGTCCCTGGAGAAGGACACCATGCTTGGCAAAGTACAGGGTCAACGGAAAAGAGGAAGACCCTCAAAGAGATGGACTGACACAGTGGCTGCAACAATGGGCTCAAGTATAACAATAATTGTGAGCATGGCAAAGGACCAGGCAGTATTTCGTTCTGTGGTATACAGGGTGGCTGAGTTGGAACCAACTCGACGGCACCTAACAACAACAACACAACTATCCCCCACAGCTAATTAAAGAAAAATAGGGAAGATCAAGTTTCTCTTAAAACAAAATTGAAAACCGGGTATAATAAATCCAGTTTTTAGATATACACATTTAGGTAAACTCAGGGCTGATAGCTGTCATACCAGTTTCTGTACTACTTAGCCAGCAGCCACTGTTCAACAGAAGACCCCAAACTGCTCCTTTCCCACCCAAGAGGCCCAGTCTACATGCCCCAAATTAACCTCATTTTAACAAATAAAGATCTAAACCCTAATATAGCAAGAAGGTCCCAGGATGCTAGTCCATGCCTAACTCCTGAGAGCCTATGCCACACACACAAAAAAAAAAAGCCGACCGTTGTCAAGTCGATTCTGACTCATACTGACTCCATAGGGTTTCGGAGGCTAAAAATCTTTATGGAAGCAGACTGCCACATCTTTCTCCCCAGTAGATCTAAACTGTCAAACTTTTGGTTAACATCTGAGTTCTTTAACCATTGTCCCACTATTTATTAAATATTTGGAAAATCACGCTTGGGTAAACTGTAAGTAAAATATGTTTTCTGAACTCTCAAGGAAAAATAATAGTTTTAGAAAAATGGATCTGATATCAAATGTCACTATCCTATTGGTTGAATTGATCAGATTAATGGCAGCATTATACATGTAGACAGCTAGAGTCACCCTTTGTCCTTTCCTGGGTTGCTACCTCCCTCTCCTTGTTGTCATTACAATGATAAGAATTTCAGAACTAACACTTGGACATGAAAGCTTTGCCCCTAGGAAAGCAGGTATCAAAAAGTATATGGCAGTCTCTTTCTCTGATCTCAATTTGTGTCCCAAAAAAAGTTGATTAAGAAAATAATTTTCAATTAAACACATTAAAATACAGTTTTTCCTCTAACTTACATCTCAGAGAAACTTAACAGAACGGGCCCTAAAAGAAAAAAGAAAAAAAAATCCATTACCATCAAGTCGATTGAAACTCAAAACGACCCTACGGAACAAAGAACTGCCCCATAGGGTTTCCAAAGAGTGCTTGGTGGATTCAAACTGCTGGCCTTTTGGTTCACAGCCATAGCTCTCAACCACGATGCCACCAGGATTTCCAGAATGAGCCCCAGAATATGTAAAATCCTCAAATTCAGAAAAGATTGTCAGCTCAATTAAATTTACTGGTTGAACATCAGTGAATTAGGGAAAATAACATTTGAAGAATGCTTCTTTAAAAAGTTTTCCTAAATGTTACCTCATTTGCATATGACTGTTTATCCTGACATAGATATTATCATCTTTCATTGGTGAGAAAATTGATGCTCTGAGAGATTTGACCAGTATTACTCAGTTGGCAAGTGAAAGAGCTGGGATTTGAACACAGGAATGTTGACATCTGAAAAAACAAGGAATACCACAAAGCTAGGCACTGTGTACAACACAAAAGAAGCCTAAGGTGCTTCTCGAGAAACACAGAATTCCAACTGAAGGAGAAGCTCAGACAGATAAATGGCAATGGAGCCTCTTTTACATTGTCATTATCGTATTCAACCTATTACACAGACAAGAGTGAAGTAATGGAGGGAGCCCCAGTGCCTATGCCAGCTACACTACTCAAGCTGGGCCTACTGTCATTTTAAGATTGTAACATGGAAACCACAGGGCAGGCATAAGCTAAACACCAACTAAAATGATAACATATATTAGCTCTGATTCGGTAAAACACGTATCAGAAATGAGAAATCAAACATATATCTAAAATAACTTTCCAAAAAGCAAATAATTAACAAACATGACAGAAAGACATGTTTCAAAATAGGATTCTCCTTCCTGGGACTTGTTAGATAAAGATCCCATTTAAAAATTAATTATAATAATTTCTGCAGTATAATAATTTCAGGAGCTTGTTAAGTTTACTATACCTAATAGTTCTTCGCCGAACTTAAGAAGAAAAAAATCATGTCACTTTAAAAATACACTTCTTCCATAATTTCTTAAGACTAAACAGACCTTACGAATTCTTCTATTAATATAGGATTCACTAACAATAAAAAATAAATAAGTAAAAATACATTTCAACTCATGTTTTCATACCATCTTTTAAAAAACTTGCTTGCCTCTCCATGAAACACTTCCTCACCCTGTGAAAAAGATTTGTGACAAAGAAGTGTGAGAAAGTAAAGTATCCGATGTAAAAAATACACAGAGCCTCTGTATGTTAACATTTATCAATGCTACAGTGTCTAGGATGCAGTCTAGAGCTTACCATATAAAAGGCAAAAAATATTAAATGAAGCTCTTTAAACGGGAGGCTCAGCTGTGACATATGCACCAAAAACAGAAGCTCTATTTTCTTTGGCTTTTAAAAAATAACTTCTGAGAATTTCTTCTGAGACCAACCCGCAAATAGACTGTTCACACTGACCGCCTTGTTTGTCCAGGCATGGCTTAAGGAGTGAAACCACAACGTTTGGTCAGTAAGCTATCTTCCTGCTTCAGGCTCCACTCAAAGAGACCTATTATGTCAGTGCAGCCCTGCTACAAACAACTTCTCTAGGTGTTTCATTTCTGTCACTGGGGATCATCTGTCATGGACTTTATTTGTATGTATTATACAGGATGTTCTCTCTGTAACAAGTATATCAGAGTAAAACGTATGAGAATATTCTAAGAGCATTAAATTACTTCACAAAAAGTATTTTTTCTTTACATTAAAAAGAAAAAAGATGCTTTCTCTTGAATCTTTACACCATGCTTCACGTTCTGTTTAGCCAGGTGGAACACACATTCTTTAGTTCTTAAAAGGTTACTCAATACTTGCCCATCACATACTGTCTAATAAAAATTTACCTAGATTACTAAATGTTGGTATGTGCGATCATGTAAAAATATATATTAATAAAATTTGTTGTGGTAATTTTTAAACTTTCCTTGAGCAAAGCTTATGAGATTGCAATTGCAAATCATTCCAAATATACAGTAAGCAATATGAATTTAAGAAAGGGAGAAAAGGCCCTGAAATCAGAGGGTGCCTGTTTGAGGGATAGCAAAGAGACTGGTGTGGTTAGAGAAGCAAGTAAAAGAAATAGACTATACTATTTTTTTTTTTTTAATCAGGGAGGTAATAGGGTGTTGAGTATGGAACCTAGAGACTTAGTAAGACAGGGAACAGAGGGGCCCCCAAATCTGCAAACAAAGTAACAAGAAATGGTCCAGGACGCAGAAACAAAGCCATTCCCCAGAATAATGGGGCACGGTATCTAAAAATGGCCCGCAGACTTCTTTAAAGTTGCCTTCCAGAAGCAGCTGGAGAAAACAAGGCCCAGGGACATGCGCGGAGCATCCACCTATGACCACTGTGTGACCTTTCACCACAGGCAGTGAGGGGCTACAGCCCCAGTCAGGAAATCAAACCCGGGGAGCAAGAGACTGCACGGGTGCGACAGCCCATAATAAGTCCTGCTACGAATCGCAGAAGCCTCCAGGACAAGTGCTATCTCAGAAAGCTGCTGCACGCGGGCACCTTAGTTAACATATCTCCACCTGTGTCTATGAATAAACATGAATCTTCCCCCCCCCACACACACACACAAGAACTTTTAAAAACCCAGGCCCATCTTTTGTTCTGAGATGGGGGCAGGGTATGTGTTTCTCTAGGCCCTCCTCATCTCTGCTTGCAAGCCTCTTCAATAAAGCTTTGCTCGTGTGGAAAACTACACGCTTTACCTGCTCATGCTTGACCAGTGAGAGGCAAGAACCTTATTCCGGTAATAAACTGATTTTTATTTAAGAAAAATTAACTTTCCTAACATTTCATTTATACTGATTATAAGTGGCAATTAGCACTTCCTGACTAATCCAGACAAAAGGTAGGTTTTCATCTTCGGGCAACTGTTTTCTGGTTGTCCAACTTCACACTACCAGATAGTCTAAACTTATCAAATACTCTCTTAAAAGATTAACATGATTTTCTCTATGATTAAATATTCTAGATCACGCCACAATGTTCTCCTATGAAGTGATATTGAATCCTAAAAGACCAAGTTACAAACATTTGTAATTACAGAATTTCAGTGAAGAAAGAACCTTTGGAAATTGGACACAACCCTAAATTTATACTTATGAAAAGTGTGGCCAATTAAAATTCAACTACTTTCATGTTATCCCCAAACCTAAATAAAAAAAAAAAAATTTTTTTTTAAATATATGGCATTAAATGGCCTAAAAGTAAATATATAAGCAGATCACATCATGTGAATAATATATGAAGCAAATAAAAATGAAGCTCTTTTATATTTTTCCTTAAAAATAGAATATTCAAAATTACAAAAATAAAAAGTAATAAAATTACAAAAATAAAATATTTAACTTAAATTCTGCCTTCCTTTTTTTATTACATTGAGAGTTAATTGACACACAATGACCTACACATTTAGAATACACAATTTGATGAATTTTGACCTATATACACCTGTGAAACCATCAACACAATGAAGATAACATTTCTACCAGCCCCAAGAGTTTCCTTATTAACGTTGGGAATCCATCCCTCGCTCTACCCTAGTGCTGGGCAACCATCGATCTGATTTATATCACTACAGATTTGTTTACACTTCCTAAAATTTTTTTTCTTTTTTTTTTTTTTTTAAATTCTGTTTTAGGTGAAAGTTTAAAGCTCAAGTTAATTTCTCATACAAAAATTTATACACTTCTTGTTATGTGACACTAGTTACAATTCCTATAATGTGACAGCACACTCCCCCTTTCCACCCAGGTTTCCCGTGTCCATCCAACCCAACCAGCTCCTGTCCCTTCCCGCCTTCTCATCCTGCCTCTGGACAGGAGCCGCCCATTTGGTCTCGTGTATCTGCATGAACTAAGAAGCATACTCATGATTCATGAGTGTTATTCTAGGTTTTACTCCAGTCTACTGTTTGTCTGCAGAGGTGGCTTCAGGAATGGTTTTAGTTCTGGGTTAACAGAGCATCCAAGGGTCCTGGCTTTGAGAGTTCCTGCAGTCTCAGTCAGACCATTAAGTCTGGTCTTTTTACGAGAACTTGAGGTCTGCTCCACACTTTTCTGTTGTGTTCCCTGTCAGGGCAGTCATTAATAATGGCCAGGCACCATCCAGTTCTTCTGGTCTCAGGCTGATGAAGGCTCTGATTTATGTGGACCTCTCATCTCTTGGGTTAATATTTTCCTTGTGTCTTTGGTGTTCTTCATTCACCCATGCTCCAAGTGGGTTGGGACCAATCGATGCATCTTAGATGGCCACTCAAAAGCTTTTAAGACCCCAGACGCCACTCACCAAAGTGGGATACAGAACATTTTAATAAACTTTGTTATACCAATTGACCTAGATGTCCCCTGAAACCATGGTCCCCAGACCCCAACCCCTGCTACTCCATTCCCTGAAGTGTTTGGTTGTGTTCAGGAAACTTCTTAGCTTTTGGTTCAGTCCAGTTGTGCTGACTTCCCCGGTATCGTGTGTCATCCTTTCCTTCCCCTAAGATGATTCTTGTCTACTGTCTAGTTAGCAAATTCCCTTCTCCCTCCCAACTCTCATAACCATCAAAGAATCTTTTTTTCTGTATTTAAACCTTAAGTTCTTATAATATTACAACTAATTTCACTCAGCATCAAGCCTTCCAGATTCATCCATGTTGTGAGATGTTTCATGGATTCATCATTGTTCTTTATTGTTTCATAGTATTCCATTGTGTATGTACCATAATTTGTTTATCCATTCATCTGCTGATGGGCACCTAGGTTGTTTCTGTCTTTTTGCTACTGTGAACAGTGCTGCAATGAACATACGTGTGCATATATCTGTTCATGTGATAGCTCTTATTTCTCTAGGATATAGTCCAAGGAGCAGGATTGCTGGGTCATATGGTACTTCTATTTCTAGCTTTTTTAGGGAGCACCAAACCAATTTCCAAAGTGGGTGTACCATTTTACATTCATGCCAGCAGTGCACGAGTGTTCCAGTCTCTTCACAACCTCTCCAAAACTTATTAGTGTTTTTTTGGATTAGTGCTAGCCTTGTTGGGGTATGAGATGGTATCTCATTGTAGTTTTGATTTGCATTTATCTAATAGCTAATGATCATGAAAACTTCCTCATGTAGCTGTTAGCCACCTGAATGTCTTCTTTAGTGAACTGTCTGTTCAAATCCATTACCCATTTTTTAATTGGGTTACTTGTCTTTCAGTTCTTGAGGTGTTGCAGTGTCTTGGAGACTTCAGAGATTAAGCCCTTTTCAGATCTGTTGTAGCTAAAAACTTTTCCCAGTCTGTAAAAAAAAAACCATTGTCATCGAATCGATTCTCACTCATAGCAACTCTACAGAACAGAGCAGAACTGTCCCACAGAGTTTCCAAGGACAGCCTGGTAGATCTGAACTGCCCACCCTTTGGTTAGTGGCAGTAGTACTCAACTACTACACCGCCAGGGTTTCCTCCCAGTCTGTAGTTTGTGGCAGTAGTACTCAACTACTACACCGCCAGGGTTTCCTCCCAGTCTGTAGATTGTCTTTTCAATCTGTTGGTGAAGTCTTTTGATAAGTTTAAGTGTTTAATTTTTAGGAGCTCCCAATTATGTAGTTTCTCTTCTGCTGTTTGTACATTGTTAGCTATGGTTTGTATTCTGTTTATGCCATGTATTGGGTCTCCTAGCATTGTCCCTATTTTTTCTTCCATGATCTTTATTGTTTTAGATTTTATACTTAGGTCTTTGATCCATTTTCAGTTACTTTTTGTACATGTTATGAGGTATGGGTCTTGTTTCATTTTTTTGCAGATGGATATCCAGTTACACCAGCACTATTTGTTAAAGAGACTGTCTTTTCCCCCATTTAATGGACTTTGGGCCTTTGTCAAATACCAGCTGCTCATAGGTGGATGAATTTACATCTGGATTCTCAATTTTGTTTCACTGATCTATGTATCTATTGTTGTACCAATAGCATTGTGGTAAAATAGGTTCTAAAATCAGGTACTGTGAGGGCTCCCACTTTGTACTTCTTCAGTAATACTTTACTTTTTCAGGGCCTCTTCCCTTTCCACATGAAGTTGGTGATTTGTTTCTCCATCTCCTTAAAAAATGCCCTTGGAATCTGGATTGAGATTGCATTGTATCTGTAGATAGCTTTGAGTAGAACTGATATTTTCACAATAGTGAGTCTTCCTATCCATGAGCAAGGTATATTTTTCCACTTTGGTAGGTCTCTTTTGGTTTCTTACACTAGTATCTTCTAGTTTTCTTTCTACAGGTCTTTTACATTTCTGGTTAGATTTATTCCTAAGTATTTTATCTTCTTGGGGGCTATTGTAAATGGTATTGATTTGGTGATTTCCTTTTCAAAGTTCTCTTTGTTGGTGTAAAGGAATCCAGCTGATTTAGTATGTTTATCTGCATTCTGATACTTTGCTGAAATCTTCTATTAGTTTCAGTAGCTTTTTGGGGATTCTTTGTGGTTTTCTGTGTATAAGATCATATCATCTGCAAATATGGACACTTTTACTTCTTCCTTACCGATGTAGATGCCCTTTATTTCTTTTTCTTGCCTTACTGCTCTGGTTAGGACCTCCAGCACAATGTTAAATAGGAGTAGTGATAAAGGGCATCCTCATCTGATTCCCATTCTCGAGGGGAATGCTTTCAGACTCTCTCCATTTAGGACAATGTTGGCTGTTAGCTTTACACAAATATCCTTTATTATATTGAGGAATTTCCCTTCTATTCCTATTTTGCTGAGAGTTTTTATCATGAATGGGTGTTGCACTTTGTCCAATACTTTTTCTGCATCAATTGATAAGATCACGTGGTTCTTATTTTTTGTTTTATTTACATGATGGATTACATTGATTGTTTTTCTAATGCTGAACCATCCCTGCATACCTGGTATGAATCCTACTTGGTCGTGATGAATTATTTTTTTTGCTATGTTGTTGAATTCTATTGGATAGAATTTTGTTGAAGATTTTTGCATCTATGTTCATGAGGGATACTAGTCTGTAGTTTTCTTTTTTTGTGGTGTCTACCTGGTTTTGGTATCACAGTTATGCTGGTTTCACAGAATGATTTCAGGAGTATTCCATCTTTTTCTATGCTCTGAAATAATTTTAGTAGTACTGGTATTAACTCCTCTCTGAAAGTTTGGTAGAATTCTCCAGTGAAGCCATCAGGGCCAGGGCTTTTTTTTTTGTTGGGAGTTTTTTTTATTACCTCTTCAATCTCTCTTTTTTTTTTTTTTTTTTTCCATGTATTTTTATTTTTTTCCTTGCTTTTTCTGTTATTGATTTCTACTCTTATGCCTTTATGGTCAGAAAAGACACTTGGTAATATTTCAGTGTTTTGGATTCTGTTAAGGCTTGCTTTGTGGCCTAATATGTGGTCTCTTCTGAAGGATGTTCCATGTGCACTTGAAAGGACAGTACTCTTGGTTGCTGTTGGGTGAAGTGTTCTGTATATATCTATGAGATCAAGTTGGTTGATTGTGGCATTTAGATAGTCCATGTCTTTAATGAGCTTCTTTCTGAATGTTCTGCCCTTCAATGAAAGTGGTGTGTTGAAGTCTCCTACTACTATTGTGGAGCTGTCTATTTCTCTTTTCAATTCTGTTAAGAGTTTGTTTTATGTATCCTGGAGCCCTGTCACTGAGTGCATAAATATTTGTTATGGTTATGTCCTGGTGTACTGACCTTTAATCATTATACACTGTCCTTCCTTACCTTTGTGGTGTTTGAACAACTGGCCTTTAGATTGGCAGCCAGACATCTAACCATTGAGCCAACAGGGCTCAATGAAAACACAGAAAATAAAATCCACAACCATGGTGTATGACACATACCATGAAAGAAAAAAATGATTTATTGGACTGCATAAAAACAATAAGCTTTTTCTCTTAAAGAGAAACCATTTGGAAAGAAAAGGCAAAATTGGGAGAAAACATTTGCACGTTTCCATTTATAAGCAGTATAGTTTTAAGTTTTACACACTGACCTACAATCCATTTTAAGTTGACTTTTGTAGATGGAAACCCTGATGGCATAGTGGTTAAGTGCTACAGCTGCTAACCAAAGGGTCAGCAGTTCGAATCCACCAGATGCTCCTTGGAAACTCTATGCAGTAGTTCTACCCCGTCCTATAGGGTCGCTATGAGTTGGAATCGACTTGACGGCACTAGGTTTGGTGGTCTGGTTTGTAGATTGTGTGTGGTAAGGGTTGATGTTTATTTTTTTCCTGACAGATATCCAGTTGATTTGGCACCATTTTCTAAGAATGCCTTCCTGTCCCCTTAGTTACACCTTGCCTCTGTCAAGAACTATGAAGGGTCTGAGATTTTACCCTACTTGCAAACTAATAAGTTGGCCAGTCACAGTTTCACAGATTCTGGGAAAAGTCATATGACTCCTGGGTCTGAGACAAGGTACTTTATTACTCTCGGCATACCACGTAGCATGAGCTTCATGTTCCCATCAGTTCCCCTTATTCCTCAAGTCCTGAGAGGCAATGCAGGGACATTAATCATTTATCTCCCTAAAACGTCTACCGAGTTAATGATCCTAGTCACGCTTTCTGTGAGAAGGCAGAGAAAGTTTATGCCACAGCCAGAAAATTCTTCTTTTAGATCAAGTCCCTCAGCATTCTCCATTCTCCTTCTCTAGACTTTTCACGCCATTCTCTACAAATAAAAACCTTTTTTTTCCTCAAAGTGTGAATTTGTTCACTCTTCTGGATGTTCACTTATCCCTTATTATACGAAGTCTGGAATGAAACAATACTCCAAAGGTATTCTGAATACGACAGAGTTCAGGGGACCCCTTGGAAACTATGATTTAGAAACTATGGCTACTATAGTCCCTTGCTACTTTGGCAATTTTAGCAGATTTATCATATTTTGGCTCATATAAAACATGTGGCCAACTAAAACCATTTTACATAGTTTTCATGAGCTTGAGTGACTGTTACATGCACAGGTAGTCCACAACTTACAATGTATTCAAGTTACAACGGAACGCACGTACAACCATGCAGTTTTGTTTTGTTTTTTGGACATTTTATCACTGGTAATATGTATTACATACAATGTTGCAACATGTAATTTGCTGGTGTTATCATTTTTAGATGTAAAGTTTCCAACCCCCAAAGACTATAAGATCGGATTTATAAAGATATTAATAAACCCAAAACCAAACCCACTGCCATCGAGTCGATTCTGACTCATAGCGACTCTATAGGACAGAGTAGATACTAATAAAGAAGGGCAATAATAATCAAAAAAAATGACGTATTCGACTTACATTAGAACTGACAACGGAGTCGTCATGAGAATAGAACTCCATTAAATGCAGTCATATACATTTATCCATAATAAATTGTGCATATCAGTCCACTGGGATAACTTTAAATTCTAATTTGTCCACCCAACGTATTAGCTATTTCAACTTTGCATGGCCTAAATATTTGTTTTGTGTGTCTTCATCTAAGTCATCTAAGTCATTCATAAAAATGTGGAACAAAGTTAAAGAAAGAGCTCTCTTTCCAAGCTGACACTGATCCATTTAGTCCACTCTCTTTGGAAACTTTTAACTACCCAGCTGTGAATTATTTTAACTGATCATTTGTTCCCTCCAGTAGAGTAGATTTTGAATGCCAGTCCTTGAAACCATTCCTGACTAGTAGTAAAAGTGTGATTAATAAATTCTAATTGAATAAAAGTGAAAAATATTAGGTAATTGGAAAGGAAGATATTGTTTATTGAAAATATAAAGACATACTGATAAAAAACACACATGTGACAATTACTTTTGAAACATTTTCTCAGGTTTTAACTTGACTGTATGGTTTAAAGAAATCAGAAAATAAATAGCATCTTTATTTCCCCCTACAATCAGGAGCTCACAAAACAAGACCACAATCTACCAAGACACTCCTATGAAAAGAAAGTCATACCCACTCTGAGAAACAAGTGCTTGCCAAAATTTTTCAAATGCTTTTACTTGTAAGATAATCTAAAAATCAACTTTGGAAAAAGAAAGCTCCTATTGTAATTACCATACTTAAAAGCCTAAAATTGATTCTGGTGTGCTTAATTCAGATTTTAATGTCTGAATAATTCTCATTTCAAATTTAACATAAAATTTAGCATAAAGTATTCTGGATGTGATATGCTGATATGAAAAACATCTTTAGAGAAAAGAATTCTGAAAGGCAGCATTGTTATCTTAAACTCAGGCCAAGTGTAAAGAGAGTTCTATTCAAAGAGGAAAATTCTCCTCTCAGGCTGCATTTCTGTCAGGCAGGTCATCTAATTTATCGTTTTTCTCCACTTGCCATGTGCAACAATGACATCAGTTCAACATGTAAATTTTTATGGACTGTAACATATACAATTAAAGCAAGATATTAATCCAAGAATATTGCTCCTTTGACAACTCCTCCTGTGTATCATTAAGTTTTAAAAATTTTATTTGTTATAGCAACAGAAGGTACCAGCACAGAGTGAACTTCTTTCAATTTCCCCCAAACATCTCTGAAATTTTTATTTCTATCAACCAAGAGACATTTAAAAAGTTATAATAACTGCAATTTCACAAAAACGTACTTTGATCATATATTTTAGGATAAACCAAAAGAGAAAACAAGAAAAAAAAAAAACTGTTCCAAGGCCTACTAACTATAGAAAATATTTAATCTGTCAATCTACTGTAAATACTGAGTAGCTATACTAGAAGATATAGACCTCGACTTAATATTACATAACTTGGCCCCGTAAAAGAGTCTGCTGCTACAATTCATCATGAGTGGGATTCAATGACAGAAGCCAAAAGACAAAGTAAAATTAAAATAACAAATTCCCTTTCATTTAAAAGCAGAGACAATTATCAAACTCGCAAAAAAAAAAAAAAAATGGGAGATGTTCAGAGATGAGATCAGATATAGAGGAAGGTATGAAATTCAATATTTGCAAATAGTCTTTGATTTTAACTTTCTTGAAAATGTTAACATTCTGCACCCTCTAAATAGTACATATAGTCCAGGAAATGCTAAGTATATTTTCCATAAGATTTCTAGCATCGAAAAATTCCTAATAGGCCGTATCATTAATTAAATGAGTACATTTAATACTAAGTTCCTCTGTTTTTCTTATGTGCGAATATTTACTACCCACCTGTCCATATATACAAAACCTGGTACCATTTATCCTCTGAAGGAGCATTGCTTTCTTGCTACGTCATTCTGCCCTCTAACCTCCTCCCTACCTTGCTAGACTACAAGGTCTTCGGAGGAAGGGAAACATATACCATATAAACTATTACAGCCTCTTTATGTCCAAGTAATTAAAATGTTTCAATCTTTAGCAGTCTATGAATATGTATTTCCCTCATTGTGGTTGGTTCTCAATGACTCTAAGCCCCTACTTGCTTGGCCAAGACTCTAAACTCTACCTGTTTGACTACTAGAGTTCAACTTTTTGCAGAGTTGCATAACACCCCATATTCCTGAAAATCAACAAGAGCACTTACAAAAGTCCATGGATTACTCTCGGTCTCTACTTCCTATCACGAGTCATCAAGATCCAGCCCTGATGGGTCTGAGAGGTGCTAATCAAAGCTGGCACTAAATAATTCCCTAATACCTAGATGCAGGTAGCACTGGAAAGCTATCACTTCTTGTTGCCAAGACAAAGGCTCAACACTAATGTTCAAGTCAGTTTTTCTATTATCCCTATAAAATTAATTCATATATTATTCTAAACCATTAGTTTTATTAAGTGTCCTTAATAAACTGTAAAATGTCACCATATTTAGCCCTGTGAAAAAAACTATAAATGAACTGTACTATGTAATTATAAAGAGAAATAACAAGAAGAAAGAATAAAAATCAGTAAATGACTGCATAAAAAACTTAAAGCATTTATACTACCTCTTTTGCCATGAGATCAGAAGAAATAGATGGTGCCTGGCTACCATTACTGAACATTTTGACCAAGGACCTACTAGATGGGTCTTGATCAAAAGGAGTAAAAACGTGGAACAGAACTTCAAAATCTTGGAAACCACACTTACTGAATATCTTCAGACTGGAGGAACCCCCAAATCTATTGCCTAGAAACAACTTTTAAGCCTTCAACCAAAACTAGCCCATGAATTCATCTCTAAATTAAACAATAATTTACCTCATTTAATAATGAATATTTACCTTGAACATCTCAATCTTTTAAAGGGTTATCTCTATAATATTAAATGGACAACAGTAACTCTAAAATACAGGCAAGAACTTAAAAGGTAGAGAGTCTAAATTAATGGTGGTGAAAGAATACGGGTAGAGATTGGAAGAATGGTGACACAATGTGAAGTATGTAATCATTATCAATGAACTGTATGTGTAAAAACTGTCGAATGGGTGTATGCTTTGTTGTGTATATTTTCACCAAAAACTATATATATATACACACACATATATAATAAATTAAAGCATTTAACTCACATTGCGGATATGACAGTGAGCAAAACACACAACTGCTGCCCTTGTGTAACTAAGTAGTCTACTGTCCTGAAACCAAACCAATAGAACGCAAATTCTAACATAATTTACTAACAAAAGAGTATGCGTTTCTATAAAAATTACTTCCAACAATTCTGTTGTAGGATCATCAAAAATCTTTACCCAACTATTGACAGAAAAAACATTTCCTTCTTTTCCATCAGCTCTTTGATAGGGTATAGGGTGCCATCAGTGGGAGGGGATCATCATTTCCCATCTTTTCTTTCCTTCACGATAAGGATGTGCAGAGCAAACTGAATGAATTGGGTGTATCCATCTGTCATCAACAGTACATTTAACCAACAGCTGTTGCTGCTGTTGTGTGCTGTCGAGTCAATTCTGACTCAAAGCTACCCTACATGACGGTGTAGAACTGCCCCTTCCAAAACCAAACCAAACCCATTGTCGTCAGGTCAATTCCAACTCATAGTGACCCTATAGAGGGGGTCTCTCTAGTCTTTACAGAAGCTATCACCAGGCCTTTCCTCCTGCAGAGCACCTGGTAGGTTTGAACCACTGACCTTTTAGTTAGCAGGCAAGCGCTTAGCCATCGGGCCATCAGGGTTCCTTAACCAAAGGCTACAGGGTAGCAATAAGCTAACAGGACACCAATTATGCACTATGCTACTCCGGATTGGCAAAAAAGCAAATGTTAAATTAGGCATATAATGTCTAGAATTGCTATTAACAAGACAGATTTCTATTCTTCTATTCCTAAATATCTATGAAAAAATATTTATTGAATACATTCAATAAATATTTATTCATAAATCAGTTAATTTAGAAATGTATAATTAACTTTATACAAAAAAAAACTTTATACAAACTTTATACAAAAAGTGTAGCATAAATGGGATAATGACAAAGTAAGCTTTCTTTAAAGATATTAAACACTTCTCATAGAAATGGAAAGAGACACAACGTAACCCAAGTGTGTCCTCTCTCCCTCTCCCTCTGATAGCTTTTTTTGGCTCTCTTGCTGTTTTAAAATAAATTTCTTTACAGAATTACTGGTGATTGCTCTGCCACAGCATAGCCAGAGACCAAAAGGAATGCTTTTAAAGTTCTTTGGTTTGAAGTGATACACACAAATCTGTTCCATTCATATATTTTCTGACAGATTACCCGAGACTTTTGGCACAGTAATTTTTTTCCTAAAATGCTAGAAAAACAGAAGATGGTCAACTTTTTACTCAAACAGAACGAGAAGCAAAAACAACCTATAATTCCCTCCACTCCTGGCAATAAATGTCACCTCACTGCAACATTCAAGAACTTTACTTCCAGTTCTGCACGTTGGCCTGTGTGCCCTGGTGCACAGGATGCAAAAGCCAGCCATACTCTCCTGCTCCCGTACCTCACTCCCTATACAACAAGCACAGACAGGTAAGCTAATGCTACAAGTTACCCCTTTCCCTTTCTGACTTCATATTAAAAATTAAGCTGCATGTTTCTAAGGCAGTGGTTCCCAGTCCTGACTACACATTAAACCAAAACCCACTGCCCTCGAGTCTATTCCAACTCATAGTGACCCCACAGGACAGAGTAAAACTGCCCCCGTAGGGTTTCCAAGGCTGTAAATCTTTATGGAAGCAGACTGCCTCATCTTTCTCCCATGGAAGGGCCAGTGGGTTCGAACCATTGACCTTTTGGTTAGTAGCCAAGCTGCTTTAACCACTGCGCCATCAGGGCTCCTTAACTGCACATCAGAATCCCCTGAACCAAAAACCAAGGAGCCTTGGTGAATGGTTAAGCACTCGGCTGCTACCCAAAAGTTTGGCAGTTTGAACCCATCAGCTGCTCTGCAGGAGAAAAGACCTGGCGATCTGCACCCATAAAGATTTCAGTCTAGGAAACCCTATGGGGCAGTTCCACTTTGTCCTATAAGGTTGCTATGAGTTGGAATTGACTTGATGGCACACAACAACAAACTAAAAGCCAAACCAACCGCCATCAAGTCAATTTCGACTCATAGTGACCCCATGTATTTCAGAGTAGAACTGTACTCCATAGGGTTTTTTCAAGGCTGCAGCCTTTCAGAAACAAATCTCCAGGTTTTTCTTCCAAGACGCCTCAGGATGGGTTAGAACCACCAACCTTTCAGTAGTAGTCAAGCACTTAACCATTGGTGTCATCCAGATGACACTCCTCAGAATTCCCTAAGAAATTCAAATATCTATATCCAGGATCCACGCCAGACCAAAAATTAATCAATCTCTGGGACTGAGATCACATTCATAATTTTAAGAAGCTCCCCAGGTGATTCCAAAGCACAAAGTTGAGAGCTACTGTATCAAAAAAAAAAAAAAAAACCAAACCCAGTGCCGTCGATTCCAACTCATAGAGTCCCTGTAGGACACAGTAGAACTGCCCCATAGGGTTTCCAAGGCATGCCTGGTGGATTCGAGCTGCTGACCTTTTGGTCACTACACGGGTAATCAGCAGGTATTTAGCATATGTCTGGGATTGGTAGAATTACTTCCCCATACTTTAAACTATTTCTGTAAAAGATTGAAACTAGGATTTCTGATCAAAAGAGAAGATTTTTGTTTTAGTGTCAAGAGACCAACAGATATTATATTTTTGTTTCCCCATCAGAGAGTTTTGGGATTTAAGGAACATCCCCTTTAAAATACCATGTTCTATATACTCTACATAGTAGATTTTAATTTGTAAATGATTTTGCTTGGAATCAATAATGAAACATTTTTCCCAAGGTACAAAATTATAAGTAACCACAAACTGTAATGACTAACAGAACCAGGAAGTTTTATTTCCTTGTTCATTTCAGAGATGAGACTGGGCCTATTTTTATGTATAATTCATATTAAATTGAGACATAAAAATAATTACTTTTAAATTTTTCTTAAGAGGTTTGAATCTGGCTACTGAAAACAGTAGGATACAACTGTTTAGTCATTAAGAATTATACATTACGAAAATAATTTTTAAAAGATAGTAAGAATAGAAAAGAAATAACCACTTCACATACTTAAAAGACAATTTTCTGCTGATTTATCCTCACACACTTTTTTAAAGTCATGTCCTTTACAAGTATTCCAATGGGACTTTTTTTATATGTTATGATGACACTGGCAACTCTCCAAATAGCCTCATGATCAGGTTCCCACAGACACATCCACTGGGTACTATTTCAGCGTGGCTATCCAAGGAGCTTTGAGGCTAGCCCTCCCTTTTCGAGACACAGCTATTACAGTTATCTAAGATGAGATGAAAATACAGAGTAAATGCAGATGAATACTTTCACCACAGTGTTAGGGAATCTGAAGAGAGCAAATTATATTCAGGTTAACTTAGACCCACATAGTCTCATTCAATTAGCAAGTTTCAGGTTGAAAACACAGTATGATTTCTTTCTGACTCCACTTTTCTGTTTTTCCTACAAGATGATATTTCCTTTTTCACTTTCCTTTTAGTTCATTCTACTTCCAACTCTAGGTCATGTAATAGCTTTCAACTCTGTATATTTTACATTAACTCTGCATTCCAAGGCCATAAATGCAACCACAGGTCTAAACTGGTCTCCTCACCTTCATCTGAGTGTTCATATCAGTGAGGGTCCTTGGATTCTCCTCCCAGGAATCCCTAACTAGGCTTTGCCTTGACTTTAGCCATCTAGCACCTTTCTCAAGTCCCTAAAGGCTGAGCTTACCCCTATATTGATGTGTCCTACCTAGACACCCACCCCAGTTCCCTCTCAATTCTTCCTTCCTTTCTTTCCTTCCTAGAACCTACAGGAGGTGAATAAGTTCCCAGATGATCATAATCCTGATGCCTGCTTCCACAGCCTCCTTAAGTGTAACAGCCGCCACATCTTCGTATGACACATTCAAGGCAGTAAAAAGATTTACTCTCTAATTTGTAACTTTTGTGGTGATACCACACATACTGCTAATCACATATTTTCCAACAGTTTAAAGCCTCCCTTCAGCCACTGAGAATTAACAAATTTCAGTATAAAAGGCAATTTTCACCCCCACAAAGGTATTTTTAAGGGCTATTTCCTCCTTAACAGATCAACTTCAATATTTACCACAGATGAGGCCACTTTACAATTGCTGCAGAAAAGGCACCTATACAAATTTCTCTTTTCTAAAAAGCATGGCTTGTATTATATGACATAAAGGTTCTTATTCACTGCAAAGATTTAGTATCTTTTGACTTTCACCTTCTTCTCCTTTATATAGAAATGTATGCCTACCACGGTGATGATTATTATGCATGAGAAAGGAAGAGGCCATTGAAAACCTTCAATTTCTCTGCCTCGAAAATAAGGAGCCCTGGTGGTACAGTGGTTAAGAGCTAACGGCTGTTAGCCAAAAGGTCGGAAGTTTGAATCTACCAGCCACTCTTTGGAAACTCTATGGGGCAGTTCTACTCTGTCCTATAGGGTCACTATAAGAATTTATGCAGAAATGTATGCCTAAAAATAAATAAATAAATAAAATTTTAAAAAATTTATATATATATTTTTTATGCCTACCACTGTGATGATTATTATGTATGAGAGTGGAAAGACCATTGAAAAGCTTCAATTTCTCTATCTCAAAAATGAGATAAAGATTTTTTTTTCTTTTGTAGCTTAAAGGAATAGTTACAAGAAGACTCAAATTTTAATTATGTCAGCCAAGTCCTTGTTTACAACAGCTATCCCTGAATTTAAGCGCAAGTGCACTTCCAAACCCAAACAATATGGTTCCCTTGAGAGATGTGAATTTCAGACTAGCCTCCCACCAGTCAAAATTCTTATCTGTAAAACATCAAATTACCACAGCAGTAATGACAGATTTGGGAGTCATTGTTTTCTCACCATCTGCTTATATCAGTAACAAATTATTGAATTGAGAATGTTCAGACACAATGCCCTACACAAGAGAATTATAACTATGAAATTAAAAAAAAAAAAAACAGAACCAGAATCAACATTTCAATCTATATAATCTCCACTATGTTGCCATTTCTTTATCATTCTAATTAAAAATTGCAAATCGATTCTAATAAAAATTAATTTAAATGAATACAGTATTGGTCACTTTTGAAGACAGTGTAGAATCTGCAGAAAAAACACTGGCCTCGGAGTCCTAACCCTGCAACTTAACTAGCTATACAACCTGAGAGAGACACTTCTCTGCACCACCTAACCTTACCTGCCTACCTACCTTACAAAGAAGTTTCGGGAGCAAACAAGATTTACTGACATTCTTAAATTGATCTGTCTTTTCTAAATGTAAATCATAATTGCTCAAGAAGCTACAAATTATATTCCCAATAGGTGAAGATTTTTCACCCAGGAAAAGAAAAAAAATCTAATAAATCCGAGTTATTTGGGCTATAGGAAGTGTACATAGTAAAGTAACAATTTACTACACAAAAAGATGTAAGATTTTAAAAAATCAAATGAAGGGTCAATGTTAGAAAGAAATGGCTGCTAAAGATATCACAATTAGACTGTTCATGTATGTGTGTGACATGTGCGTGCAAAAATCCATATGAGCTTAATAACAGCTATGAAAGAAGGGCTTTCTCAAGACCTGCATTCCTGCCCATGAGCAAGCACTGAAATGGGCACGTGCGTGCTCAATTAGGTAAACTGACATTCAATGACGGAGCAAATTTATCGTCTCATCTCACAATTCCTGAACACCTTTCACACGAGAAGCCCTTTGCTTTGTGCTAAAAACACAAAGCCAAGTTAAGAGGAAATCTTCCTGAACTGCCCACAGAAGAGCTACACCGTAACTCATGATTAGTCCTACTATAATGAAGGTAAAGTAACTGTTTTACCAAAGTGTTAACATATCCTTCTTGTTCTATTAAGGTAATATAGTTTAAATAGTTACATCAAAATCATTAACAATTTATTTTGGAATTTTTTTTGGTTTTACTGGATTTGATCCATTCATTCATTGGACAAATATTCATTGAGCCCCTAATAGTCACTACGGATGTGTCTTGAAAGAAGTCTTAACTCTAAGACGTATCCAAACCCAAAAAACCAAACCCACTGCAATCGACTCATAACAACCTATAAGACAGAGTAGAACTGTCCCATAGGGTTTCCAAGAAGCAGCTGGTGGATTCGAACTGCTGACTTTTTGCTTGAAAGCCTAGGCTCTTAAACACTGTGCCACCAGGGCCCCTCTAAGATATATACAAGGGCACAACGGATGACTAAATTATTTGGTGTTTTCTGTGGATTTCCTTTTTAAATAGGAAGAAAAATAATAGAATTGCAGCAATATAATTCTTCAACATTAAAAGTCCAGCTACAACCCGTAAACTACAGAGATGGAATAATGCTACATCTGTACTGCCTGTCTATTCCTCATTTATCTATGACAACTACCCCATTTTCACATCATAGGTCACACTGATAAAGCAGTGACCCATCATTAAGCTTTTCAATTCTAACTGCAGAAGCCCCAGATGCATTTCTGCCAAGTAATACAGTACAAGCTGTTCACATTCCCTGCTTCCTTCAATAAGAAAACTGTCCCAACAAGTTAAGGTCACAATCAATGATCTACCATTTGGACTTCAAATTATAGGATTCTTCAGAATATATCCCAGGTTGCTTCCAGGAGATTAAATAACATTAGCACAATAATTGAAGGAGGTGGGGAATAAAACAACTATACATGTCTACCACCTTCATATGGCGTTCCTGTGAAATGGAGAAGCAAACATCTAACATACAGAAGTGTTGAGAAAGTAGAACAAACCAAAATGCTTGGCTGGTTTTAAAATGAACTATCCCAAGACTGTTTAAACAGCTACAAGATACAGTAGACTCCATATGAGCTCAATGCACTACACAAAGGTTAATAGGAAATGGGAGTTCTCTAAAAATCTCATGCTGAAACAGCTTAAAATCAAAAATACCTGATTTTTTTAAAAGCCCAGCTGGCTTAAGGAGAATCAAACACTGAGTTAAGATATGAGAGGTCTTATTTCAAATGCAAGAAAAAATGTTTATAGGAAAGACAGTTTAAGATTCACTACTTTAGGACAGAACAGTTGACCCTTCTAGAAGTTAGTTTCCTCATATGTAAAATGAGAGGGGTAAATAGTTCACTGGTCTTCAAATTTTATATTCAGAAGTACTACAGTACTTCAGGAATAGGTGGAAACCAAGCCAGTTCCAAACCGCATTAAAACCAAAGCAGCCAGAGTTTTAAGTATTTTCTATATTTGCATCCTGTGTAGAATTTTATTAAAAAAAAAAAAAAAATCTTCTGCTGAAAAGAATTACTTAGAAAACAACAAAAATAAATAACCTTAGATCACATTTATGCAAAGTCATGATTGTAGTAAATACTTCTATTAAAAACAACTGTTCCACTTCCATAATGGAGTAAATGGAACTGATCATGCCCTCTAACCACAAATGACTAGAAAACGGAAGAGAGATTTTTAAAACATTAGAAAACAGGGGGTTCAGGAGTATGATCCCTGAGTGAAGAAAAACAAAGGAGGTAAACCCTTCTTCCAGGAGGCACTTTTCCATAACACAGTGCAGGGAAGGGGAACCCAAGTAGGCCATGGCAGTCTCACTGAGTTGAGGAGACAGAGACAAGATTTTACGGAGACTGAAGACTGAAGAGGTTGGAATATGAGGGTCAGAGTACTAGACAGTTGGGAGCTAGATAGAGAAAAAGCTCCAGAAATCAAAGCAGAGGTCTCTTGAGCCTTTGACTCGTATGTAAAGGGAAGCCTCCATGACGTCAGGGAGCTATAAACTAAACAATCCTCAGTGGTCCTACTGGACTAGGAGATATTTCAGCTCTGACGGTCATGAGTAGACTCAGTGAATACCTAGACATTGATTAGACACCCCAGAAGGGTCACATCTTGAAGTAGGACTAAAACCCTAAAGTAAAGATGTCTCTTGACCCACTCTAACAAAGCTTTGAAAAAACCTCAAAAATAACTTATACAACAGTAACTTAGCCACCACCCAAAACAAAATTCCAAAAATGTAAAAGAGAGCAATAAAATCTAGACATTTACCAGCATAATAGTCACAATATCCAACAGCTAATCAAATAATTCCAGGCATGAGTAAAAAGATAAAAATAAGATTCATAAACAAGTGAAAAAAAAGGAGAAAAGAAACATCCCAAAACACAAGAAATAATAAACACGGCAGACAAGGAAACTGTAATACAGTTAATATGAATAAGTTCAAGTGTTTAAAATAAAATATGAATATGATAAAAGAGGAAGATTAAAAAGCAATTGGAACTTCTAGAGATAAAAAGCACAGTATCTAAAATAAAACATTCACCACATATGAAAAGATCAGTAAATTTAAAAACGTAGCAATAGAAATGAACAAAAATTAGAGGAAAAAAAAAGACTGCAAAAAAAGTAACCTGTGAGACAATATTAAACAGTCTGATATACATGTAATTAGAATCCAAGAAGTAGAGAAGTCAGAAAAAACATTTGAGGAAATAATGGCTAACAATTTTCTCAATTTTTATAAAAATAAACTCACGGGTAAGTTCAACTAGGATATGAACAAGCACATCAAATATCATATTTCTGAAAAATGATAAAGAGAAAATCTTAAAAGCAGCTGTAGAAGCTCTTTAAATAGTCTACATAGAAGTCCTTGTGTACGGCAAATATTTTCTCCTACTCTCTAGTCTTCCCATTTATTTCTAAACAGTGTCTTTTGATAAGAAGTTTTTAACTTTAAAGAAGTCTAAATTGTCAATTTTTCTTTTATGCTTAGTGCTTTCTGTGTCCTTAATTATTCCCTATCTTCAAGCCATGAAAATATTCTCCTATGTTTTCTTCTAGAAATATTAACATTTTAGGTCTATCAAAAAAACCAAACCCATTACTGTTGAGCCAATTCTGACCCATAGCAACTGACCCATCACAAATACATTTTTGTATATAGCATGAGATAGAGATTAAGTTATATTTTTTTTTCCAAAAAACATATCTAGTCTTTCTAGTGAGACTGGAAAATCTCATAATTTATGGGGTAGTGGGTAGAATACACAGAGGCTTTTGCCTCAGTTGTTGAGGAATAACGAGCTCTGAACTAAATGCTGCTCTTGTCCTGCCCAACAAATATTTAAAGCAAGATGCAAAAGGGCTGAATTTTTTTCAAGTCACTTAACTTCATCCCAGGAAAAAACTCAAGAATATTTATAGGAAAACAAAAATATGTAGCAAGACAATATTCACAATGTATAGCATGCAAAGATTATCAAAAATGCAAAAGCAAGAAAATTTGAACTATGACGCTGAGAAAAACAAATCAATTGTAGCCAACCCAGAACAGGCACAAATTTTTGAATTGGCAGACAAGGAAATAAAACCGCCATTGTAACTATATTCCATATGGTCAAAAAGTTAAGAGACACGGGAGGTGTTAGAAAAAAACCCAAATCAGGCTTCTGGAGATGAAAATTGCAATGTCTGAGATGAAAAATGCAAAGAATATCACCAGTGATGAAATTCACAGCAGATTAGATATTGCAGATCAGTGAACTTGAAGACATAATAATAGAAACCATACAAAATAAATCACCAAGAGAAAAAATAATGAAAAGAATACCAGTGATCTGGGAGACAACGTCAAGTAACTGAATATACATGTATTTGAGTCCCCAAAGGAGAAGACAGGAAAGACAGAAAAGAAAAAATATTCGAAGAAAAGACTGGCAATTTTTTTTTCCAAATGTCATAGAACTATAAACCCAGAGATCCAAGAGACTCAACAAAAGCCAAGTACCAGGAATATGGGTAAAAAGCATCAAGGCATATCAAAACAGAATTACTCAAAACCAGTGATAAAGTGAAATTTTCTAGAGCAGTCAAAAGATGAAGATAACAGGATATTTCTCATCAGATATAATGTAAGTAAGACAGTGTGGCAACATCTTTAATAAAAGAAAAAAAAATCAATCTAGAATTCTATAATTAGTGAAAATATCTTTTAAAAAATTGCAAAATAAAGACTTTTTCAGTTATATAAAAGCCAAAAGAATGAAAGAATTCATCACCAGCAGACCAACACCAGATGTGATAAGGAAAGTAATCTGGGCAGTAGGAAAATAACAGAACAAGAAATAAGGATCTAATCAAAGGGATAAAGAACACGGAAAATAGTAACTATGAGGATAAATATATATATGTATATATACATATATAATTTTGTTATTCAAATCTCTTTAAAAGACTACTAGCTATATAATAAAGCATATTGTTTTGTAAGATTTATAATACATATTTGAAAATAGAAGAAATGGAAATATATTACTATTAACATATTTTACCATAGGTGAAGCCGTATAATCTTGCTTGAAAATATATCATGATAAGTTTAAAAGGTATAGTATAAACCCTGAAGCACACACTAAAATTTAAAAAAAAAAAAAGTCAATTCATCTACAAATGGGTTAAAATAGAACCATAAAAAGCACTTAATCCAAAGGAAAGCAGAAAAAGAGACCAAAAAACAGAAGAGAAAAATAGAAACCAACAGCAATATGATAAATTTAAATCGAAAGAGATGAATAATCAAATGTAAATGGTCTAAACACTCAAATTAAAACAGATTATCATATTAGATTAAAAATACTCAACTAAATGCTGCTCAAAAGAAACACACTTTAAATATAAAAACACAAATACCATAAAGTATTAGAAATGGAGAAAATATTCCATGTTCATATTAATTGAAAGAAAGCTAGAGTGGCTATATGAATACCATACAAAGTAGATTACAGAACAAAGAATATCACCAGTGAAAAATACAGCCAATTCATGAATGATAAAGGGGTAAATTCATCAGGAGGACATAAAAATCCTAAACATTTATATACCTAGTAACAAAGCTTCAAAATTCAATGGTAAAAATGACAGAACTACAAAGAGGAAGACAAATTTACAATTATAGTTAGAGATTTCAATACCCCTCTCTCAATAACTGATAGAAGTAGACAAATTCAGCAAAGATATAGAAAACTTAAAACATACTAGCAACAAATTTCACTCAACTGACATAGAACACTTCATCGAACAGCAAAATAAACATTCTTTTCACACAGAGTTCTACAATACATATGCTAAAGCAGTAGTTTTTCAAAATACTGTCCCTAAACCAGCAGCACCAACATCAGCTAGGAAATTGCTAGAAATGTATATTGTCAGGCCATGTTCAGACCTTCTAAATCAGAAATTTTGGAGATAAGGGCTCACAATCTTTTTTCTAACTTCTAGGTGATTCTGAGGCAAGTTAACATTTGAAAACTACTGGGGTAAAAGATTCCTCACAACTGAGATAACCACTGTTTGGGGGTTAATTACATTTTGTGCCCTGGTGGTATGGTGGTTAAGAGCTCAGCAGTTTGAATCCACCAGCCACTCCCTGGAAACCCTATGGAGCAGTTTTACTTTGTCCTATAGGGTTGTTATGAGATGGCAATGGGTTTTTTTGGTTTATATTTTACATTTTTTTCCTTTGCAAAGTTGAAGGGATCACCATAGTTAATCAGTAGTCTTAAAAAGAAGTAAATAGTCTAAAAGATTTTATTTAAAAATATGAAAAAGCTAAGCACTGGGAAAATCT